>NC_141619.1:44183720-44483720 GCF_047967505.1 Dipteris shenzhenensis
CGGGAGCACGAAGTGGCTTACGGAGAGGTTATATTGTCATTGCACTCATTGCAAGCGAGAAGTACGACATCAACGTCGTATTATCATGCGCCACTTGCGGATGTATGGGGAGGAGCCGGAACCAGTACCCCCCGTTGGTGTTGCACATGTTGATGGATCATCGGTAAGTCAAAGCTATTTAAGTTCGCAATCTTATTGTATACCCGGAATTAGAAGATCTTCTATTTACACGAATGAGCTTATGACAGGATGACGAGGGTGACGAGGGTACACATATACCTTCTCACTTTCAACAAGACTATAGTCTCCCAGATGACGACGAGGGTATGGTCGACATGATGGATTCCATTTTTAGGGGCACTACATCCCACGTACACGTGATGTCAGAGTCTGAGGTGAAAATGCGAGAGTTGCAATCAACACAATTGTACGAGGGTGCCAGGATGTCTAAACTACGTGCTTGTCTCTCAATCTTGAATCTACAAGTACAGTATGGGTGGTCGGATACAAGTGTCTCGGCCTTAATGAGGTTAGCCCTTGCATTAATTTGATTGACTCATTATTTGGATATTGTTTGTTTTGAGAATCATCATTTGGATAGTGTCTTTGTCATAGGTTGCTCCAAAAGATGTTGCCTGCACCAAATACCATGCCCGCATCAAGAGATGAAGCGAAAAAGATGCTAACAATGGTGGGTATGGATTATGATACCATCCATGCTTGCCGTAATGATTGTATTCTCTTTCGTCGTGAGCATGGAGATTTGGCTAGTTGTCCAAAGTGTGGGGAACAACGATATAGAGATGACTTGCAGGGTGAGAGGATACCGGTAAAGGTCTTAAGACACTTTCCCATCATTGCAAGAATACAACACATGTTTCGATGCAAATCCATAGCGGAGTTGATGACATGGCATGCATCTCATCGGTCCACTGATCACACATTGAGGATTCCCGCAAATTGTGCGGCTTGGAAGCACATAGATAATCAGTGGCCGGACTTTGCGAGAGAGCCACGCAACTTACATCTTGGGCTAGCCATGGACGGCGTGAATCCTTTCGGGTTACGCTCGACATCTTGGTCGACATGGCCCATAGTCGTGGTGAATTACAATATCCCACCATGGCTAACAATAAAAAAGGGACACCTCATGCTTGCACTACTTGTGCCAGGAAAGTACAAGGCAAGAAACATGGACGTGTACATGGCACCTTTGATAGAGGAGTTACAGATATTATGGAGAGGAGTGCAGGTCTTTGATATTTCCAGAGCTCCTAGGCATACCAATGATATTTCCGTCAGGGGTATCTTGATGTGGACCATGCATGACTACCCAGGATATGGAGAGTGCGCAGGTACGTGGTTATGTCTTTACATGTACAATGAGGGATTATGCTTTTTTTACTCTCTTTTGCACGCATGTCTTGTACTAACATATTCATGCACGCGTGCAGGGCTTGCTACAAGTGGGTACCATGCTTGTCCTGTTTGTGGACCCGCTCTGAAATCGCTTGCACGCTACTCCAAACACATGAGGAAAAATGTTTATGAAGGTCATGCTCGATACCTTCCGCTCGACCATCTCGCACGTGGAGGTCAGCTTGATCCACCACCATCATATTTAAAAGCAAGTGATTGGATTCAAGCTTGGAGGGAGAATGGAGAGGAACCTCCTCCTGGTATGAAGAGGCTATCGATCTTTCACGAGCTTCCTTATTGGGGTCAGTTACAAATCAATCATCTCTTGGATCCCATGCATATCTTTAAGAATGTGGGGGCTACCATTTGGGCACACTTGGTTGGTTCCAAGGACTCGAGAGGAGTGCGAGAAGACTTGCGTGCTATGAATAGGATGTCTCGTTTGTGGCCCCAAGTGCATGCTTCAGGAAAAGTTGTCCTCCCGAAAGCAACGTGGATCCTCTCTACGAGGGAGGAGGCAGCGATCAAGGCAGACATTGCCTCTTTTCAAACACCGACAGGGTACATGCGTTGCTTGAAAGGAGCATTTTCAAAGGACAATAAGCTTAGTGGCCTCAAGTCCCATGATTGGCACAAGGTCTTACAGGTATTCTAAGTAGAATTAGTGTACCGATAATAGTGATGCATTAGCGTAATTATTATTATGTTATATTGTTGACATGATTTCATTGTTGCTTTGATAGTTCATCCTTCCAATTACAATAAAAGGGTGCTTACAAGAAGATGTTAGAAATGCTATATTCAAGATCTGTGGTATTGTGAGGTATGCTTACTATCAATTCGCATTATCTATTTTCTTCATGGACATGTGAAATAGGTGGATATCTCAAATATCTTACATATGCATGGACATGTGAAATAGGTGGATATCTCAAAAAGAGATCTCTATATCGAGCATCGAGAAGGCTAGGGTGGAATCCATCGAAGCCGTATGCTTGCTTGAGAAGCACTTTCCCTCAAGCATTATGACAACTCAAGTCCACTTGCTTGTGCACATAGTTGATGAGGTGGCTATAGCAGGTACCGTTCATAATCGATGGATGTTTTTTCTCGAGCGGTTTATGAAAACTTTAAAGGGGTTTGTAAGACAAAGAGCAAGACCAGAAGCAAGCATGGCAGAGGGATGGCTTGTGCAAGAGTCATTAGTATATATCACAGAGTTTCTTGCATCCACGGATCCTGATATGCCGCAAGCTTGGCACAACAAGGATGATGATCGCATCATTGGCGAGGTCCCCCAAGGAAAAGGGATTGAAAGAAAGATGAGCGAAGAGTAAATGGAGAAATTCAATAAGTTTTGTATCCTCAATAGCCCTAAGATGCAGAAGTGGATTGAGAGATATGAAGTGGCCAAAGCAGAAAGAATAAATGCAAGGACGAGATTCAGAGTAATGTACAGGCGATCACAACCATATCCACGAGATCTGGCTCTTCTCCCTACTCACATGTCACTTGATTGGCTACAACTAGCTATACGTAAAGCCGAACGTGATGGAGAGACAATAAACGAGCGCGAGCGGGAGTTATCATCTGGATGTATCATCTGGATGTATGGTGCATGTAAGTTTCTTATCTCTTGATGTAATTAAGTAATTATTTGTGGCAATATATGCTATAAAATAGGTGCATCTTCATTGTTTTAATGATGCTCTTTTACAATACAAAAAGTACAGTGCATTATGGTCATATGGACGACATTTTCGCATAGAACGCATCGATTCAAAGAGAGTCACGTATGATTGTGGAGTCATGGCTAACTTCACACAAGATAGCCGAGCAAGTGCTTCGGATACCAATCTTCTCTCCTCACAGTTGGATTATTGTGGAACCATACGCGACATCTATGAAATTGATTTCAGACGATTTACTATTTTCATTCTTGATGTAAAATGGTTTAGAACTACTTACAACGGTCCCCATGCAACTGTGAGAAAAGATGGTAGCGGTCTCTTTGCAATAGACTCCACCAAACATTGGACCGATGAAAGTGATACTTTTGTTCTTCCCGAGCACTGTGAGCAGGTGCATACTAATGATTTAATTAGTCGAAGCTTTCGTTTTTTAAGTCCATTGATATATATATAATTGACGACATTTGGCACGTGATTTTTCATCTTCAATATAGGTGGTTTTTCATCCTGATCGTTCTGATCCAAGATGGTGGTACGTGATCCAAGTTGCACCACGAAGTAAGCAGATTTTTGAAGATCAAGATGTGGATATGGAGATGCCACTACCAAATCCGGATCCAATTGATGAATCTAGCGAAGAAGATGTAGATCACCATATGAGGCAAGAGGAAGATGCGCATAATGACATCGCACGGGAGGAGGATGGAGATCACGATATTGACGAGGAAGACAACAATCGTCAAGATCAATCACCACACTTAAGCTTAATTGAAGAAGATGATCAAATACTTTTAGGTGAACGTACGATGCTAGAGTACGATGATGATATAGGAGATCAACTCGGTATAGAGTTGGAGATAGACTTGCTTGGCGCCTTAGACTTGGCTCAAGATGAAACAGTTGATGTAAATGCTCTTATTTAATTTGATTTTTCTCATCTCCAACTTGGACATGAATATATGAGCTTCAAAGGCTTGATGTACATGCTCTCATTTTTTATTTCTCTATGAGCTCAAACATGTATGAAAATTTAAAAAATTTTGTCATTGGAAGAAAATAAATTTTAAGGCTAAAAAAAAAAAAAAACCTCTATGTAAAACGTCGCTATAATATAGTCTCAGTGTCGCTATATAGCGACCTTTAAAAGTCGCTATATAGCGACTTTTACTAAGGTCGCTATATAGCGACCTTTCAAAGTCGCTATATAGCGACTTTTACTAACGTCGCTATATAGCGACGCTTATTAAAAGTCGCTATATAGCGACGATTTACGACACCCGATTTTTATACCGACGATTAACGCTAAGCGGGCGCTAATCGTCGGTACGTAAACGTCGCAATAGGATGCGTGTGTAGTAGTGTTCAATGTCGTAATTTTTCTTCCCAAGTTTTAGTCCCGACGCTTGGCATAGCTACGGGGATGATCCAATAAACCCTTCAATTCGTCTTTCTGTTAAGCGAGGTACACCGTGAGCGTTTTCTTCATACGTAACATGTATGTTAAAACATATAAAAGAAACTTAAAATTTCCATGTAGAAACAAAAATATGTGGTTGTACTTTTTTTAAATAATGGTTCTCCCTTAATTAGTTAGTTTACCATTTGTTTTTCAATTAGGCTGCAGGTTTTTTAAATAAAACAAGCTGAATTTATTATAAGGGATGGCAATCCAAAAGAAAAAGACCAAATACAAAAAGTGGACCATGGTTCGGGTATGCAACCCTAGGCGAGCGCTTAAAGCCAAAGATCAACCCTACCGATCATCCTCTTCTTTTTAATGAAATTACAGGGATTTTTAATAAATTGCTTTTAAAAATGCCTTTTGTAAATGTTTTTCTATAAATTTACCTTAATTTTTTGAATTAGTAAACCCCTTTATTTGAATGCACATGGTAACTTACATATATGTTAAGTGAACCTGCTGAGGCACATTTAAGACGTCTAAAGAGCAATTTGGCCGACATCTTACGCAAATTAGTTTGCCTCAATCTCCATTGCGATACCATATTGAGATCTGACGTGCAACAATTAGATGGCCAATTATCTGAGAGTCATTCAAGAACAGAAGTCAATAGGTATGACTCCCCCACCAACAGCTTATACCTCTCCTTCACCATTTCTAGCCTTAGCCACCCTCCTATTTTGAGTACTAGTTTTGTTTTGTTGTATCTATTTTAGCTTCGTACTCCGCAAAGGGCCTTCACAAGCCCTTTTTCTTCAGCCTACATTGGCTTGTATGAGTTACTTTTGTGATTGTACTCTGTCTCATGGGCCTGTGAGGCCTCTAGAAGACATTAATACATCTCTCTCTCTCTCTCTCTCTCTCTCTCTCTCTCTCTCTCTCTCTCTCTCTCTCTCTCTCTCTATTTCCACCCCAAACACTCGACAATGGAGGCAAATCATTAAGAGCAAAGGGCGGGCAGCTACTTCTACCTGTGGGCTGTCGACCACATCAACATCCCCTCTTAACCCCTATCTACCTTTTCAAAAATCCATTGATAAACATTGCTTCTAGGACGAAACCATACTAGCCACCAAGTCGGATCGTGTAATTCAAATGGCAAACTTGGAGAAAATTCTATCATACCGATCCAACCCTTGCCACACACCTGCCCCTTTACTCGTATCCTTCTTAATGAAAAATTTAACTAGCTACACCCAAGGAGTGCTCGACTCTATGAGCTTAGGCAGCCACTTCCAATCAAGGAAACATTTCTAATGGCTATATCAGGAAGACCCACCCTACGCGCCAACTTAGAAGTTTTCAGAGCTTCCCAAGGCACATAGTGCATGTGGCATTGCCCACCTTCTTCTGCGCAGAGAAAGGATCTAAAGACGCACACACAGATGCACTTTCGTAATTAAAAATAAACCTTATGGGTGCATCTATTTGCATGTCTATTGGCGCTTCTACAGACCCACATCTATATAACAAACATACGCGCCTATATATGCACAAATAGACATGCCTATAGATGCCCAAATAGATGCCCTGCTAGAAATTTTAAAAAAATAGATAGACGCGTATATAGATGTGCAAATAGACGCTTTGCTAAAAAATTTAGAGATGCATATATAAACGCATTTATAGATGCGCTTAGAGACGTTCTACAGAATCTTTTTTTAAAACAAAAGTAGAATTTTGTGTGGTTGGATAGAATGCTGTGTATGTTGTGTAGTTACAACAATCCCATTTCCACATTATGCAATTCAATTCTTACAGCCAACCACATTTTAATTAGCATGATTGCAAGCACGTCTATAGCTGACGATTACAACTCCGAATAAAACATTACAACTCGAAAATGTTAAGTTCACAAGGCCTTCATTGACAAAACGTTGCACAAGGAAACTGAAAGCCAAAAGAATAAAAGGAGTGTAGATTAATTCATAGCTCAAAAAGTGCTTGTATGTACATATAGCACGAAGCCAAGCCACGTCCTGTGGCTTCAAGTACAAAAATAAGAGGAGTGTATATACAAGAGAGGCACGAAGCCAAGCTAGTGGCTTCAAGTACAAAAAAGAGTAGCTAGCACTACTTCTGTGACTAATCTAAGTTCTCTGCATCCTCGCTCCCTTCTTCGCCCCTTCTTCTTCATCTTCTCCCTCTTGATCAGCTGCAAGGTCCTGTAAACAAGGAGCAACATATATCAATGTATGAAAAATCAAATCTTAACTTATAATATTGACATTATTTAATTACTTTCAAATACCTGGGGGGGCGCTCCAGTAGCCCGGATATATTGCTTCTCAATAATCAACCCGTCATCATAGAAGTGCCTCCATGTATCTCCTCTGCAATGGTGGCATTGGTAGGCTATCTTGACAGGAGTAGGGTACTTGCCCACGATATCAAGTTGCAAGATCACACAATTTGCGGAGGGATTAGTACAAAGAAACAACCTCCTAATAAACTACATAAACAATATAATTTGAGATCGATACTTCTAAAGTGAGCCTCCCATGATTCAACACCCCCTGCTCCAAAATGCACGCTTCCATATTGCTCCATTTGGATCCTTCATGCCTCCATGTGCTGAAGACTAGGGTCCGCCTTCGCTGCCTTCATTGCTTTCTTCCACTCATGCTTGTGAGTGGTGTGGGGCTGGCCCCTTGGTGGTTGACCTCCCTCGATCCTGGCAATCTCGGCTAGTGCCTGCCTCTTAAGCGAAGATCTTTTATTCCCAAGTATCGCAACAATCTTTGAACTGGCCCATTTATATGTGAACTGAACATTGGGGGGATTGGGATACTCAGAGTGAACAGTAGCGAGGGTCTCATCAGCCAACTTTTTTTGATGGTCTTTGTAGTGAATAAAGCAATCTCTATAGTTGTTAGCAATTACAGAGTGCATGAAGGCCATGATGTCCTTCCCCCGTGCATCCACCAACAAGATGCCTCTTGTTTGAGTGATGTCATAGTAAATGGTACCATCACCCTCTCACACGTTTGCATCATCAAAATCATCCCCGTCCCCACCACTAACCCCCCCAAAGCAAGCTACCATGCATCCCCCACCGCTCTCCCTACTACTACACATGTTGCCCTGTCATGTCGAGCTAGTACGCTAGCTGCTCGTAGCTTGAGAAGCGACTCTCGACTGCACGGGAGTACCCTAGCCACTCATAGCTGGAGAAGCGACTCTCGATGGCACGAGAGTACATCGATGGCTCTGCAAGGCAGAAGGACCTCCTGACCTCAGGGAGGGAGAAGGGGCTCAGCTTTGTAGCTGGCTGGGCTGTCTCGACTTTGCTAGGGTAATCTCAGCTGGTGTGGGATTGGGGTGGTTTCGAGTCTATACTACTGACTCCTGGGGGGTGTTTGTAGTACCCGTCATGTATGTGTATAACTTCGCAGGCATGGGAGGGTGCCTCAAAATGTTATATAACTCCCAAAAGACGGCATCCCAAAGATCAGGTGAGGCTGAAGATCCTGGCCACATGATGAACTGAAGAAAAAAAAAGAAGAAGATTACCATCGAGCATGCCCTTGTCACGAGATGCAAAAGAAAAAATAGAGTGACAGCCTGACATTGAGCAAGCATTTACAGACTCCTGCATTCTTTGAATTAGAGTGACAGAAGTTTGTATCTGCTTGCTCAATGTCAGGCTATTGACTCGGGGGGGTCACTATGTATAAACCCTCTATACCACATGCGTTCAAGGCATATTTCTAAAATCCCTTATCTATAAATTTTTCATTAATAAAATGTACCCCTTTTTTATACAAATCTGTAAATTTTTTCCAAAACTATTTAAAATAGTCCCTTGTGTATATTTATTTCTGTAAATTTTAGAAATAAAAAATATCCTTCTGTTGAACTCACGTGATAGGGTTACATATGATGAGTGACCCCCCCGAGGCTATTGAAGCTTCACATGGGAAAAGAGAGGAAGGAAAGAGGAAAAGAGAGGAGAAAAAAGAAAGGAGATAAGAGAGAAAAGAGATAAAAAGAGAGAGAAAGAGAGGAGATAAGAGAGGAAAATTACCACAGGAAAGAGAGGATAAAAGAGAGAAGGAAAAAGAGAGACAAGGTGAAGGAAAGAGGGGATAAAAGAAAGGAAAATAGAGAGAAGGAAAGACAGGAGAAAAGAGAGGAAAAAAGAGGAAAAAAGAGGAGAAAAAAAGAGAGCAAAAGAGAGGAGATAAGAGAGGAAAATTACCCCAAAAAGAGAAGGAAAGAAAGGATAAAAGAGAGAAGGAAAAAGAGAGACAAGGTGAAGGAAAGAGGAAAAGAGAGGAGAAAAAAGAAAGGAGATAAGAGAGAAAAGAGAGGAGGGATAGAGAGAAAAAGAGAGAAGGAAAGAGATGAGAAAAGAGACAAAAAGAGAAAGAAAGAGAGGAGATAAGAGAGGAAAATTACCACGAAAAGAAAAGGAAAGAGAGGATAAAAGAGAGAAGGAAAAAGAGAGACAAGGTGAAGGAAAGGAATTAAATGTTTAAAGTTTAGGATTTATGGTGGTTAAGATGTTTTGGTATTAATTATTTAAAGTTTAGGATGTAGGGTTTAGGTTTAATGCCTTCTCTGCTAGTTTTGATATAGAAGTTATTAAGTAATAATAAGCTCAATGATTATTTATTATGTTCAATTTGAGTTGCTAATTTATTTTTGTACATAAAACAGGTATTCACCCTAATAGAGGGTATGGATGTGGTGTTATATAAGAAGAATGAAGTGGTGGCTTTTGGACGAATTCATAGTCTTGATCCTATGAATGTGTGTCATTTCCAACGTTGTGGTGAGAGAAGATGTGTAGTGACAATCACCAACGTTGTAAATCTTGAAGTACATTTAAAATATCCACATGGAGACTTTGAAATATTAGGAGATATCTTACAATGTGACATACTTGATATGGAAGCACACAGAACACTCTGGGACTAAGACGAAATTGTTCCAAAGACATACTTTCAAGATATCAAGGAAACTTATTTTGAGGGGAAAAAGTAGAGATGTTATCTTGCTCCAGAGAAGTTTTAGCAATTGGCAACTTTAAGGGCTATGCTTAGAGTTTTCTCTATATAGTGGAGATAATTAAGTTGACAAGCACAGGTGTCATTCAAAATGCAATGGATAGTGCTTCACATTTAGACGTCCATAATACTACGTCTCAACTACAAGTTCATAGTACTTGTAAATGGGGGTTAGCTTTCTTGAAATCAAGTTTGCCCAAGATAGTTTCCTTCAATGTCATGGAAGACAAAATAGAATATTATCAAAAGAAAAAGAATGGGATCCAAATTGATAAGAAGCTATAGTAGTAATCAAGAGTATCATAGTGGCATGCTCACAGGTATTGAGGACATTATAGTAACAGATGTTGATGTAGAAAAGGTTTCTTGTGTTGCAAATGACTCAAATATGCTCACTGGTATAGAAGACTTGTCTTGTGTTGCAAGTGACTCGAACATGCTCACTGGTATAGAAGACTTGTCATGTGTTGCAAGTGACTCGAACAGGCTCACTGGTATAGAAGACTTGTCCTGTGTTGCAAGTGACTCGAACAAGCTCACTGGTATAGAAGACTTGTCTTGTGTTGCAAGTGACTCAAACATGCTTACTGATATAGGAGACTTGTCTTGTGTTGAGAATAATAAGATGGGACCACAAAGAAAAATACACGCAAAGATCGATGGGATAAGTGATGCAATAACAGAAATTGATGATATTAGTAACAATGATCATGATGTTACCACTCGAACACAAGGCAAAAGGGGTAAAGAATCTAAGACTTGTTATGTTGTTTGTAATATTGTTGCTAGCATGCCAGAGAATATAGATGGGAGAATCTTGAGTCACGAAGGAGAAACAGTTCAACCACAAAATTCAAGAGCATTGGCAACAAATTGACATCAATGAACATGTCTACCAAATTGCCATTTCCAAGATATTATAAGGTATCAAATAATTCTCAAGCCCACACAGCATTTGATTATAAAGATGAAGATTCAAGGGAAATGGATTCGAGGTTTGATGGTCTTACAACTAGAAAATGCAAGACACTATTTACAAAAAGAAAATATGTGAGTGTGAAGAGACGAAGAATCATGGCATCAATTCTAGAACCAAAGAGACATGTAATGCTATCCGAGGAGAATATGGAAAGGATGCTTATGCGAGTTTGTTGCAAGAGACTTTGCATTAGAAAAGTTGGGAAAGATGATTGTGCAGCCATACGCCTTGGTATTTGGAGTACGATAGCACCTAATAGACATAACTATCTTCTTCAAGAGTTTTCATGCTTTCTTCATCAAGGCACTAATCAAGATTTGAGAACAAGACACTATAAACCTAGATTGAAACCCATGGTTAATGGGAGACCCATTTGCAATCGAGGATATCAATGGTTAACTGGACTATCAAATGGCACATATTGGACCATCTGGGTAGAGGTGAAAGAAAAAGTGGTTCATACAATTCATGGAAATACCTACAAGCTTAAATGCCATGGAAGCACTATAAATGCAACCGCAACATTAAAGCAAGTTCTCGAAGACCATGCATTACTGCAGTCTCATCTTCAACAAACAATGCTAGATGGACGTGTCGAATGCCAACAACATCTTCCTTTGGGAATGACAAAGAAGGTCATCCTAGAAACTGTCAATAAAACTTTACAAGACAGAGATGAGAGCATGATTTCACGATCAACCTTGCACAAAATTTGGCATAGAGATTTTTGCCATATCAAGACACCATCAAAGCAAAGGATGTCAAAATGTAAGACATGTGATGAATTAAAAAATGCCATTGAACATAGTAAATGTGAGCAGAAGCGAGGAAGATATATTAAATGGCGATCAATCCATTTACGTCAAGTGCAGGATGCTTGAAAGTTGTGTGCTTCTTGGAGAGAGGAAGCTATTTCACATGTCGATAAGTCCATGTGCATCACCATTGATGGCATGGACTAGAATACAACCACTTTTCCATGATATAGACGTATCTCACCGGCATTGGAGGGCAAACGTGGACTAAAAACACACTTGTGTGGAGTATTAGCACATGGATACCGAATCTTTTATGATGTATGGATTGATAGTTTGCATGACCATGATAGTAACCAGGTTGTTACATCAATCATGAAAGCAATAAGAAAGGTCAGAGATGCTCATGGATGTTTACCTAACACATTGTGAATACAAGCTAATAATTGTTGGAGAGAGAACAAGAATAAATATATATTTGCTTTATGCTCTATGTTGGTTGGTTTGAAAATATTTGAAGAAGTGGAAGTTGGCTTTCTTCTTGTCGCCCATACACATGAAGACATAGATCAAATCTTTAGTGTTATCTTTGGTGAGTTAAAGGCAATGGATGTTTTGACAATGGAGGATATGCTATTTTGAATTGGGAAAAAAATTGGAGGTTTCGCAAGGAAGAATCAGAAGTGGCTATCTTAGAGAGGATGGTAGATTGGAGAGCATTCATAGAACCACATTTACAAACAAGAGATGATGCCCTAATAGGACACACAAATCCACACTACTTTTGGTTTCACATGCATAACAATATTCCAGTGATGCAATGGAAGCACTACTCAGTAGATGGAGATCATTTATGGAGTGAGTCATATGCTTTATTACAACGAATAATTCCATTAGAGGAAACTAGATTTGTTCTTGCAAAAAACAAATCACTTGACATAGATGAAATGAAAGGCTTGAAAGCCTTCATTAAACATCTTCAAAGTATGATGCAAAAATATCCTGAGCAATCAACTAAGAATTTGGAGACAATTAAATCAACTGAGGCACCTATCCAATCTTTAGAAAGATAAGAAAACTTAATGAGCATTGAATACTGTGAATCCTTTTGGCCAGAACAAGCTAGGTCACCAAGTTTTCCTTTGGATATAAATATGTTAGTAGATATGGAGGAAGCAAAGGAATGCCTTTTACCTCAAAAATATTGTGGCAGGAAGGGAGACAAACCCTTACCAGAGTTTATACCATCTAATGAGATTGAAGAGGGTCTATTTGTTACAGTTTGGGCATCTAATCCAAGTTCAGTGTTGGATGACCAAGGTGGCCCAATTTGGGTTGCAAAGGTTACTAGGATAGAAAGGGTTGACAAGGAAACTCCTATAACATTTACAGCTTCAATGGTATGAACCAATGCCATTGAAAAATCTCCCGAGAAGATATACAATAAAATAACTCTATGAGCCTGGATGCTTGCAAAAGAAACGTGAATGGGTTCCAAATAATGAGGGATTAACAGAGGTGGAAGTCAGTAGCATTATTCATTGCTAGAAATCAAGGACACGAAGTTTTAAAAAGAAGCATGGATACAATGTTGAAAAATGTATCACAATCCTGATCCAAGTCATGTCCATATTAAACATCATTTGGCAAGACTTGACCCATCAAGCACAAATACATTACATGAATCTGATGACTCTGAACGAGATTCAGATGCATAAGATAATGTTTTGTATGCTTTTTTCCATACATATGGTGTAGGTGTATCTATACACCACCAATAAGATAATTTATTGTATGGTTTGTTTTTCAAACAAAGGGTGTATCTATACACCACTTATATATTGAATTCAACAAACTCTTTTTTTTCAAAAAAATGGTGTATCTATACACCACTTATATGTTGAATTCAACAAACTCTTTTCATATGGTGTCATATTTTCACTTCATAGTGTTAAAATTGAACTAGAGTTAGGAGACTACTATTATAATTATTATAGTTATTGGATGGGGGCACCATGCATGAGTTTGGGAATTATAGCTTCACTAAGCCATTTTTTAAAAAATTAGAGGTCACCACTTGACTTTTTAGCTTAGTAAGGCCATATTTGTATATAAGTGACACATTTAGTGCTCTAAAAAACCCAATTTTTGAGCTCACTAAGTGAAGTTGAGTGGAGAAGATATGCTCCAAAAAAAAGTCCAAACCAAGAGAAAAAGTCCAAAAATTTTGAATAGTGTTTTTATGTATGTTTATTTTTTATAAATCCATGAAAATATAAACCCCTTCAATTGATCACATGTTCTATCTTACATATCTCTTATTAACCTTTTGGGGTGTTGGGTTTGAAGTATCTCTCTTTGTACCTACATCTTATGACTCCTCTGTCATCTTCTTCTAGTCCTTGTCATAGTCAAAGCTCGATGTTGAGGCAAGTGACTTGGTGAGAGGATTGGTTTTCTTGGAAGATATTGGTTCCACAGGAGTTGGCGTGGCTTTTGTGGCCCCCCACAAAGGGATACCATGGAGAACACTTATTTCATTAATTTTGGACTTGTCAATGTACAAATTCATTTTTACATATACTTTTGGACTAGTTTTCTGATAAAATTTAAGAAAAAACCCAATCTTCAAAGCCCAGATGAAAACATAAAAACAAGCAATTTTTTTGATATTTTTAAAGGACATGAAACTAAAATTATAAAATGAAAAACACAGCCTTAGATAAGTTACACCAAACAATAAGATTCAGCAATTGTAAACTCTCTTAATATTTATAATGGTATTAACAAACACCTTTAAAAGTTACAGTATTAAGCAAACTCTCACAATATTTATAAAGGTGTTGACAAACACCAAAAGTTACAATAAGCCTCAGATAAGTTACACTAAAAAATAAGATTCAACAATTGTAAACTCTCTTAATATTTATAATGGTGTTTAGGAAACACCTTCAAAAGTTACAACTGGATGTAGCAAACTCTCACAATATTTATAAAGGTGTTGATAAACACCAAAAGTTACACTAAGCCTCTCACTGGAAGGCAAATCTATTTTCTCTTGAAATCCCAGATTCAACCCATTCAAGGGCTGAGTTCATCTCATCATCATCGATGTAGGTAAAACTACATAAGAGAAGTAAGGAATTATGAAATTTCTCCTATATAACACTTTGTTTATTCCAAATGGCTTGCGCTTCCAGGGGTGGAATCTTCCATAACGAGCCACACGCAAATATATCTTAGTTAGAAAGTCATTAGCTCTCTCCTATATGAATGTAATCTATCTATTTTGCTAGTAGGTGTACTTATTTTCCTCTCTCCTCCTTCTCTAAGCTCTTCAGACAAGCAAACTCCTCCTTCTTGTACTGGGTTAATGGAGCTGGATGTCTCTTTCTCTCCTCCCTCTTCCCTTGGTTCTTGGCAATCCATTCTTTGCTAGTGCTAATGGCTTGCTCAACATAATCGATAACTTTAAAAAGATCCATGGAAACAAGAGTGAGGAAGGTAACGAGAGCAAAGTGGAAGAAGTGTTTTGCTATAAGGCTACGAGCAAGATGGAAGGAGTAAGCTTGAGGAGAGGAGTAAGGTAACGAGAGCAAAGTGGAAGAATTGTTTGCTGCAGGCGAGATATAGAAGATGAATGACTAAAGAGGGATTTATAGAACTACTGACTCATACTGTGAGATGAAAGATCTAGAATAAAGAAGTGGGAGAGATTGAGATGACTAGATTGTGTGAAGTAATAGATGCAAGACTAGAATGCGAGACATGTGAGATAGTAGATTTTGAGTACATTGAAATCTATAAAATAAAGTGACGGAACACAAGAATGATATAATTATTAGAATCTCATCATGAGATATTTATTTTATATAATAAGTTCTCAATAAGTTAGACTTGCAGATGCAAGACCGTAATGCGAGACATGTGAGATGATAGATTTTGAGTACACTGAAATCTCTAAAATAAAGTGATGGAACATAAGAATGATATAATTATTAGATTCTCATCATGAGATATATATTGTATATAATAAGTTAGACTTTGAAAAAAGTAAAACCGATTTAATAAATTTAGAGAGGTGAGTTGTTCTTTGAGTGAAGTAAAAGATGAAAGACCGTAAATGTGAGACACATGAGATAATAGATTTTGAATCAGTTTAAATCTATGAAATAAAGTGATTGAACACAAGAATAATATAATTATCAGACTCTCTTCTTTCGTCCATCCTAGTCCTTCTACAATCACATTCTTCATTCATCACTCTTAATTTATCATCTCCCCACCCACCATGGATGTCCTTGGCATCCTCAGAGATGTGGAGTCTGGAATCGATAGTCTCAAAGAATGGATTGCTGACCAAGGAGCAAGGGGAGATGCAAGAATTCAACAAGGCTCTCCACTGACATGGATGGAGAGAGAGGAATTTGATGCATAGAGGCGGACAAAGAGGGAGGAGACTTAGAAGATAGCAGAGAGAAAAAGAATTTTACAATGTATTATAAAATCACGACAAGATCTCTTGGACTTCTTAAGCAACCTACATTATCGAAGCACTCGGTATGGCCAATTTGATGCAAATGCTGAAAGAACAATAAGGGCCTCCCAAAGAGATTATAAAGAAACAATCTGTGACTGCTTGAATTTCTTCCTTCATTGTAATTATGTTGAGGATACAGATGTGGAGTCTGTGGAAGATTGGGTTGTTGACATACTAATGATAAAATCTTCTAGTGTGATCTCGGCCTATGTGGCCTATAATAGTCGTTAATCTTATTTTGTATTCTCTACAACAAGCCTGATAGGGCTGAGCAGATCATATTAGAATTGCTAATACAATTTATTTTTTAGTAGCAAATTCTCATGCAATGTGGCTCTTATGACTCTATAATGTTATAAACTTTGACCCTATAGTATGATTTGAGTAATCTGATTGTTTTGAGTCGCAAATTCTCATCAAGTGTATCCATGATAAATGTCGCATATGTATCCATGAGAGAATGCCACTTATGTATTCACATGTTTAATAAAATCAACCAAAATAACATTGTGAGAGAAGGATACTTTCACTCGTGGACTTTGCTGGGATGATTTGGGCGTAGAATCCCCAAAATGGTATGATTCTTTAGCTATAGATTGAGTCTCTACTTCTGCAAGTGGTGGACTCCCTTCTAATGCTTTGGTTTTATACTCCTCAGTGGTATGTTGAATCTCAACTATTGTGGCATCCAACATTGTAGATTTGCTCCTTCCAATAGGAGAAGTTTGTGCCATCCAACTTGTCAATGGTAAACAATGCATTCTCTGATGCCAAAGCCATCACAATGGATGACAAAATGACCAGGATACATTGCACCAGTGTACCAAACTCAAGCCCAAAAAATATCAACTACAATGACAACACCACACTGTCACTGTCACAAATACATGTTCTGCTCTAAGTGACCTCAAGGCATCCCAAAACTAGCCAATAGCTTGTGCACAGTAGCTCCAATGCAAAAGGTGTAAACAGAAGAAATGTACCTTTTAGGAAACTCTACACCTTCTTATTTTACAGTAGGTCCAAAATCTTTACATATTTCCTTATATCTACTAATGGAAGCCACCACCTACAAACTTTTACTGCTGTAATAATAGTCTGCAATAGTTTTGGCTTGTATTGAACTGTCAATATCTTCCCAATTGTAACTCGGTTGCCTTTGCTATAAACACAAAGTTGTAGATGACCAATAGATCTACAAACTTTTAGCTTACTACAGGTCCAAATTCATTATGGATTGAACATTTGATATTCACTACTGAAAGCAGCCCCTTTCTAGATGCTGTCATAAACTGTCAAAATTGTAAATCATGAGCATACTAGGCATCATAACTTTTTCTCCAAATCTTGAATTGAAACACTTTCAAAAACAAGATTGTAGATTGTCCAAAAAAGTGAAACTTCTTAGTTCAACTTAGAAGACAATTCCTCGTAGATTCTCTGATATTCACTTCTGAAAACAACCACCTACTCACTTTTTACTGCTGTCATAAGACTGCAAACTGCTAATCACCAACTTTTCCTGAAGCATTTGAGGCAAAAACTCCAATGATATAGCCCAATAATTTTGAAAATTGTTGTCCAAAAAATTCCCTTAGTGGGAAGAGTATTGCACTAAAAAATAATCCCTTCCTGGGATACAAGACAACTTCAAAAAACCACTACCCACTTATGCTCACTTTCTCAGCCAAACAGAGGCTCAAAATGCATCAATTGTAAGCAATCACTTTTAGCCAACCTTTGGCTTGATATGCATCAACTTGAAGGCATAAACTGAACTAAAATCTGAATGTACCAGTCGCCTTTGATCAACTGGAGTTCGCTGCAAGTAAAAGACATTTTTGCTTTTGGGCCCCAAAAAAGCAACTTCCAATTAGTAGGTCCTTTTTTATGGTAGATGGATAATATTCCTTTTTCCCCGCTCAAACAAGGCAATAGACTACTAGAATAGTTAAGGCAATGTGATATATGAGGCCGAAATACTAAAAACGAGCTAGTATATGTCAAAATACAGCTCCTAGGGGTAGCCCATGGGTAGTAGGAGACTCCACGCAACAAGTTCGGGCTCTTAGCACAACAACACTACAATGCTACAGTCTCCTTGTTGGCTTCGCTCAACCAAGCTCTAATACTAGTTGATGGAGAGGAGGTCTTATTGGAGAGCAACAAAGAAAGGGAGAACACTGGAAAATGCTGGGTGCTGACTCACCCAGATCAAGGTAAGCTCTTATTATCTATGTATGGTACAAAGGGGTATATACTGGGCCATTGGCCTTTACCCCAACCGAGTCTTATTTCAGCAGCTCAGCTAGATGATGCTAGTTTTCAGACCACCTTTGTGTTTCAGATTTGGAAAATTTACAAGGGCTCTATGGTTTTGGCAAGAGGTACTAAGTGTGGCACATTATATCCCTTACAAGTATCAGGGGTATCTGATCATGTTGTTGTAATAACCGAGCAACAAAGTACTTCTTTGTGGCATTGCTGGTTGGGACACATAAGCCAAAATGCTTTTTGGGTTATGTACCACATTTGAGTTTTTCTAATTTTGAATTTTGTGAGCACTATCTATGTGGGAAGCAGACTAAATCAATCCATAAAAGAAGGGAGTTCAAGAAAGAGCTTGAAAAGCTTGATTTGGTGCATTCAGACATATGTGGTCCCATGCCTACATGGTCATTAGGTGGGACTGAACATTATGCGACATTCGTTGATGATGCAACTAGGAAAGTTTGGAAGTTATGCTATAGCTTGAAAGAGTGATGTGTTCTAGGTATTTTAGAAATGGCTAACTTTGACTGAAAATCAATCAGGTAGAATGCTTAAATGCCTAATGGTGGAGAGTATATCTATCATGACTTTTAGCATTTCTATGATACACATGGGATCAAGACGGAGCTCATGTCCCCTCCTACTCCAGAGCAAAATTCCATTGCAGAATAGATGAACCGCACCATTTAGAAAAGGTTGCAATGTATGCTTTCCAATGCAAGTCTTTCTGGTGGTTTTTGGGATGAGGCATGTGATCAATAGATGACCTAGTAAGAGTTTGGATGGCTTTATTCCTGAAGAGGCATGGAGTGTCAAGAAGCCCTCTTACTCTCATTTGCATATATTTGGGTGTGAGGCATATGCACAAGTGCCAAAAGAGATTTGGAAGAAGCTAGATCCTAAGTCTAGAAATGCATCTTTCTAGGTTATGGTGAAAGTGGAGAGATGGGCTATTGTCTTTGGGATCTAGAAGCAAAGAAGATCATATGAAGCTAATTGTCTAAAAACACTCTCATAGTAGTTCATGATGGACCTCTAGCCACTCAAAAGCAAATTGAAAAAACTCTCAAAGTGGTTCATCATGCTGTCCCATAGGTTTCTTTGTGGCCAAAACTATCATATCACTTTGTGCCCCCTTTGTGCATTATGAGCAGTCTCAAAGCAGTTACTCAAAGAAGTCTCAAAGCAACTATTTGAAAACACTCTCATAGCAGTTCATGATGTCTCTAACCACTCAAAAGAAATTTGCAACAACTCTCAAAGGAGTTCATCATGCCTTCCCATAGGTTTCTTTGTAGCCAAAACTATCATATCCCGTTGTGCCCCCTTTGCACACTGTGGGCAGTCTCCAAGTAGTCACAAAGCACTTACTCAAAGCAATCTCAAAGCAACTGTCGGAAAACACTCTCATAGCAATTCATGATGTCTCTAACCACTCGAAAGCAATTTGAACCAACTCTCAAAAACGTTCATCACGCCATCCCATAGGTTTCTTTGTGGCCAAAACTATCATATCACTTTGTGTCCCCTTTGTGTATTGTGAGCAATCTCAAAGCAAGTACTAAAAGCAGTGACAAAGTTGTATCAAAGAAACTGTCTGAAAACACTCTCACCACAGTTTATGATGTCTCCAAAAAGTCAAGAAGCAATCTAAAAACAACTCTTAAAGTAGTTCATCATGCCATCCCATAGGTTTATTTATCACCAAAACTATCATATCACTTTGTGCCCCCTTTGTGCATTGTGAGCAGTCTCAAAGCAATTACTAGAAGCAATCTCAAAGCAGTTACTCAAAGCAGTCTTAAAGCAATTACCTGAAAACACTCTCAAAGCAATTGCCAGAAAACACTCTCAAAGCAGTTCATCATGGATCCAAACAATCAGAAAGCAGTCAAAAAATAGTCTCAACATAGTTCATCATGTTTCCACAACTAGTCAGAAAGCTGTCTCAATGCATGCTTGAAGTAGTTTATCATGGCTCCACAACCAGTGAAAAAGCATTCAAAAAGCAATCTGAAAATATTCTGAAAGATCCAAACAATCAGAAAGTAATATTAAAACACTCTCAGTGTAGTTCATCATGGATCCAATCAGTCACAAAGTAGTTTATCATGGCTCTAGCCACAAAGCATTTTCAAAGTAGCCTTGAATAGTCTCAAAGCAGTTTATCATGGCTCTAGCCACAAAGCATTCTCAAAGAAATCTCAAACATCCTCAAAAAACTTTATCATAGCTCGAGCCACATAAGCTTTCCGAAAGCACTCTCAAATAGTCAAGAAGCATTTAGAAAGCTATCTGAAAACATTCAGAAGCCCCAAGCAATCTGAAAACACTCTCAGTGCAATTCATCATGGATCCAATCAATCACAAAGTAGTTTATCATGGATCCAACCACAAAGCATTTTCAAATAAGCCCAAAACAGTCTCAAAGTAGTTTATGATGGCTCTAGCCCCACCACAAAGCATTCTCAAAGCAATCTCAAACCACCTCAAAGCACTTTATCATGGCTTTAGCCACAAAGCATTTTGAAAGCACTCTCAAATAGTCCCAAAAGCAGGTTTAGTGTGTGGCCCCCTGCTTGGGGGAGTGCACATGACCCCAAGCAGTTCCAAAGGAGTCAAAAAACACCAAGAATTGGTAGCTTTATTACACGTGATCTTCATTATGGCCCCTAGTAGTCACACAACATTTTCAAAGTAGTCAAAAAGCACCTCAATCCAAAGAAATCCAAAAATCCATAGAAATTAAAGGGGGACAATAAGGTTCCTCGAGAAGGTGGATAGGATGATTCACGCAGCTTTTTTTTGTCTAACCTCTTTTGACATACATCTTTCTTGTTAGGGTACACCCTTGTTTCTTAAGTCCAAAATGCAAAGACAATATCCTGAACCTCCTATGTAATGTTGCTACATTGCCATTGTCTTCAACACATGAATAACAACATTCCCTCATCTTTGACCAACAAATGAGATTTTGCAAAGTATGAATTCCTTCTACCCAGAAGCTTTGAGGATTTTGTAATGTTAAATTCATGGTATTTTGGTCCATTAGAATTCATCACCATCATCATGGTAGACCTTTTGAAGGAACCTTCAACAGAGGTTCGTGGCTGCTTGACATGCCTTAAGGTGCTACAGATGTTGGATACAATTACTGCCGGCAACAACTGAAGCTCATCATAGGCATCATACAAATGCTTAACACAGGGATGAGAAATGATTTGTTCAAAGATATCCTTTCTAGCTTACTGAGTCCATTCTACTTTTTTGTTTAAGCAAGAATGACACAACCTCATTCCCTATCTTTCATCTCTTGTCCAGGTCAACTTCAACAGTAGCCTTATCTCGAACAGCTTGCTTCATTCTTGTTTTTTGTCAACGCTATCTTTTCTTCTTAGCCTCATATTCTCTGACAATGTTTACCTCTTGTTCTCAATTGGTTAGATGTCTCAGTGTCCCTACATTGACATCCTTTGGCGCGGAAGGCAAATACGTTAGACACACCTGCAAAAACGAAACATAAAAGATCACTACCTAGATCACTAGTTTCATTCTGAAATATCAATCAAGAATAGAAAATCCAATGTATTTCTTGATGCACAAGCACCTACCATTTCATGGACAAAGAAAAAAGTACAAGAAACACAGAGCTTGTAAGAAAAGATAGTGCAGAGAGAGCGAGAGAGAGAGAGAGAGAGAGAGAGAGAGAGAGAGAGAGAGAGAGAGAGCTTGCATCGTCCTCAAAGTAGTGTCAAAGCAATGTGGTGACAAAGAACTGAAAAAGTTAGCGCTTGGAAGAGCAAAGCAATGTGCTAATAGAGAATTGTAAAAAGTTAGAGCTTGGAAGAGCAAAGCCATGTGTTGACAGAGAATTGCAAAAAAATAGAGCTTGGAAGAGAAAAGCAATGTGCTCATAGAGAATTGCAAAAAGTTAGAGCTTAGCAAAGCAAACAGTGTAGACACACACAAAGAGAGAGAGAGAGAGAGAGAGAGCTTGCAGTACTGGAAGAGACAGGTTGGCGAGGAGAGACATGCGTGCATGCATGCACGCATGTGTGTGTGTGTGTGTGTGTGCATGTGCATGTGTGGGTGCATATGTGTGTGTCTATGTGCGCATGTGCATGTGCATGCATGCCTGTGGAATTAAAAATAAGGTGTTTTATTTGGTTGCACAACCTAGATTCTCATAGGTGGTGTCACTTCAGCTTACACTAAAATATACAAGAGGAGGGAAAAAACATAAATTCTCTTCAAATTTATACTTATAGAAGGGATATAATTATTGACCCAAGAAATCATAGTATAGGTATATAAAATAGAGAGAAAGGGGTTACAAAGGGGTTATACTTTCGAATGCTCATGGTATACATGGTTTACACAAGGTGGACCCCCCAAAATGCCTCGAGGGGGTCACTATGTATAAACCCTCTATACCACGTGCATTCAAGGCATATTCCTAAAATCCCTTATCTGTGTAAATTTTTCATTGATAAAATGTACCCCTTTTCTATACAAATCTGTAAATTTTTTCCAAAACTATATTAAATAGTCCCTTATGTATATTTATTTCTGTAAATTTTAGAAATAAAAAATATCCTTTTGTTGAACTCACATGATGGGGTACTGGTTTTGGTTTGGACATTATGGGGTAAGGGGAGTTGAATGCCAGGGTACTACGATTGGAATCCAAATATACTCTTCCCCTTAAAAGTAGCATTGGGCCTTGAGGAGGAGCCACTATGCAAAAAATCCATATAGCTTGTCTGATTAAGGGGTATTAAAAAAACCCCCTACATATAGATTTTTATAACCTATATACACCCCTTTTGTAAATTTTAAAATGATTAAAGTATCCCTTATGTATGAAAATTTCCACTTCTTGAATTAAAAAACCCCTTATGTATGTTTATTTTTTATAAATCCATTAAAATATAAACCCCTTCCATTGATCACACGTGCTATCTTACATATTTCTTATTAATCCTTTCGGGTGTTGGGTTTGAAGTATCTCTCTTTGTACCTATGTCTTATGACTCCTCTGTCATCTTCTTCTAGTCCTTGTCATAGTCAAAGTTCGGGATGTTAAGGCAATGACTTGGTGAGAGGTTTGGTTTTCTTGGAAGATATTGGCTCCACAGGAGGGATACCATGGAGAACACTTATTTCATTAATTTTGGACTTGTCAATGTACAAATTCATTTTTACATATACTTTTGGACTAGTTTTCGAATAAAATTTAAGAAAAAACCCAATCTTCGAAGCACATATGAAAACATAAAAAAAAGCAATTTTTTTGATATTTTTAAAGGAGATGAAACTAAAATTATAAAATTTAACACAGCCTTAGATAAGCTGTAACACCAAAAAATAAGATTCAGCAATTGTAAACTCTCTTAATATTTATGATGATGTTAACAAACACCTTCAAAAGTTACAGTATTAAGCAAACTCTCACAATATTTATAAAGGTGTTGACAAACACCAAAAGTTACAATAAGCCTCAGATAAGTTACACTAAAAAATAAGATTTTGCAATTGTAAACTCTCTTCATATTTATAACGGTGTTTAGGAAACACCTTCAAAAGTTACAATTGGACGTAGCAAACTCTCACAATATTTATAAAGGTGTTGACAAACACCAAAAGTTACAATAAGCCTCTCACTGGAAGGCAAATCTATTTTCTCTCGAAATCCCAAATTCAACCCATTCAAGGGCTGAGTTCATCTCATCATCATCAATGTAGTTAAAACTACATAAGAGAAGTAAGGAATTATGAAATTTCTCTTGATGTATGGCAACATCAAGGCATGGTATTGCATGATCATGACTATTTTCGATCAGTAAAGTGATGCTTCTTTTTTTTAAAACCAAAAATATTACTTCATTAAGTATGAATGAAAACCACAAGGGTACGTGATGGAAACAGCCCTTTGAATTTAAGTGAAACCTATGTCATTCCCCCAGTCTAGAGTGTCCTCATCACTAATCCAAAAGCCATTGGTCTTTTCCTGGCCATCTTACGATTTGAAACTCTTCTAGACCAAATGATAGATATTGAGGTCGTTGTCCAATCACAACTTGAATATCAAAGTTGCTTCCTATTTCTTGTAGCTTGGATAAATCTTCAGAATTCTTAAGCATGAGCTGCACCATCATCATATCCTCTAAGTTCCCAGAGAAGCGAAGTAGTTGACTCTCTATATCAAGAAAGTCTTTTGGTGATTCTTTTATTATCATAAATATTTGACTTTTAGTTTTTCCACCAATCACCATATCAATTAAACTTGAAGGATATATTGTGGCCTTCCTGACTTCAAATCCACATGAAGTCATTTCTTCTTCCTTCCCCTATGCCGTCTGTAAAAAATACAAAAGCATTTGAGATTGATAGGTTATAGTTAAATGTAATGCTGGTAAAAGAAAAGTAAAGGGTCATACTAGGATATGTGTCTGTGATTTCTTTGCATAATCTTGTGAACCAGGAAGATCATCCATGTCATCATCTGCATCACCTTCATTTTTATACGAGGAGCCATCAAGATCTTTCATGTCATCATCTTCAATCCTCTTATGTTCCACCTCTTTCTCGTAGTTGACAGTTAGATCAACTTGCAAGTGGAAGTGTGCCATGCAAGCCTTTCTTTGAATAATATTAGTGGAATATTCTTTTTTGAGAAGATCTTCCAAAAGATATCCCATCCGTAATAGGGTAACCTCCCAATTAGGCGGTTGCAAGTATTCCAGCATACTAATCAAAAGGCCTCCACTTTTTGGAGGACATTCATAGATTTTGGAGTGCACTTGATGATGAGAGGACCTGTGGATTTCTTTCTCCTCTAGCATGAGACACAAACTCTTAGAAGTCCCCCTTATGTTATGTTGTAGAGACTCGTCAGGATATGGACTCCACATGCATAAGAGGAATGATTCGAGGCATTGGATCTTTAATCCACATTCTCTCTTGCTTGTCTTGGATGCATACACACCATTGTAGATCTTAAAATCAAAGGCATAAATTTTCTCCAAAGTGTTATGTATGTCTTCCTTGTTTTCTTTATTGACAAAAATCCCCATATTGCAAATTCTAGCTCTACTAATGGTGGTATATAGTATTCTATCGATGAATTGGTGAATATCATTGGAAGAAACCTTATCGATATAGAATACTTGGGGCTTATCCTAGCTTGTTTCATCAATTAAAAAGTCCTCATCTGAAATGCCCTTGTACGCTACAAGCTTTCCAGATTCTGAAGTGATGTTGATATTGAATTGAAAGCCGGGGTTGACTGCACTTGTTATTCTCAGTTTATGCTCATTCACAAGCTTCTCAACATATGAAATCACCTATGGTGGGATTTGGGCTCTCATGAATGAGGTGACTACTTCGGCCCCATCTTCTTGATTCTTCATCCACTTATGCATCCATGCCTTTTCCTTAGCTGTGGATAAAGCGGCTATATGCTTCACAATATTAGGGTCAATATTGCACTATCTGATCACACTATCCACTGCATCATGTTTCACCTGTATGTTGATGCACTCCTCCATGCAATTTGATCTTTGTCCTTCCTGCCAAAAAACCATTCTTTCTTGAGGAGTTTTTCTGTTGCCATTGTTATATAGCTATCCGGCAAACACTTCACAGGCCTCCACATTCTTGCTGTCACCTCTTTTTTCTCAACCTTTGACTTTTGTCATAGTAAAAAAGGACCTTCATAAGTAGCCTCTCCCTTCTTGTATGCACTGCAAATCGCCACAACTTGCTTAAACACCTCATCAGGTTAAAAAATTATACTTGTGTAGTTAGCATATCTATCTCTCGCTACCTTGAAGCTTGTGAGAGATTCTTCCCGTTCTTGACTTCCCCTTGATAATACAATTGCACTTAAACATGTATAAAAGTTGACTAATGTGTCTACATCCGCTTTTGTGGCAATTCTTTTCAAACACCGTTTTTGCCTCAATGTGATGCACATCCGTAAAAAAACACACTCATAGGTGTGTTATCCGAACAAGTACTTATCGGATGGGTGCACCACTTTGCATGAAAATCAATACCATCTAGGTTGAGATGCGTGTAAAGTATTGTGTACATCGGATATTATTTGTATGCTCAATCACACATTATACAACGTTTTCCTCCTAGTGTTATTCACAACCTTTAATAAAAGCGCTCCGAAGTGTGTTATCCGAACAAGTACTTATCGGATGGACATGCCACTTTTCATGCATGTCAATATCACCTGAATAGAGACCTATGCAAAGTATTAAAGCCATCAAATATGATATGCATGGTCAACCAAGCATTAAACTCTGCTTTTGCCTTTGTGTCATGCACAAGCATCAAAAAACACTGTCCTAGGTGTGTTAATCCAACAAGTACTTATTGGATTGGCACACCACATTGCATGCAACTCAATACCACCTAGGTTGAAGTGCATGCAAAGTATTGTGCCCATTGGATATGCTTTGCATGCTCGATCATGCATTATTTACTGTTTTTTCCTTAGTGTTATGCACAACCGTCAAAAAACGTGCTCCCAAGTGTTTTATCTGAATAAGCACTTATGGGAAGGGTGTGCAACTTTGCATGTAAGTAAATACCACCTAGGTTGAGGCACATGAAAAGTATTGTGCCCATTTGATATGCTTTTCATGATCGATTCCCACATTTAACACTGTTTTTGCCTCACTGTGATGCACATCCGTCAAAAACACGCTCCTAGGTGTGTTATCCTTACAAGTACTATCGGATGGATGCGTACAATCGGATGGATGCGTCACTTTGCACCCAAGTCAATACCATCTAGTTTGACACGTGTGCAATTTATTATGTCCATATCATATGATTTTCATGGTCTATCACACATTATACATCGTTTTCCTCCTAGTGTTATGCACCACCGTAAAAAAATGCACTCCCAGGTGTGTTATCTGAACAAGTACTTATGGGATGGGCATGCCACTTTGCATGCAGATCAATACCACCTGAATAGATGCTTGTGAAAAGTATTGTGCCCATCAGATATGATTTGCATGGTCGACCAAGAATTAAACTCTATTTTTACCTTAGTGTCACGCACAAGCATTAAAAAAAGACTATCTTAGGTGTGTTATTCCAACAACTACTAATCATATTGGTGCGCAACATTGCATGTAACTCTATACCATCTAGGTTGAGGTGCATGCAAAGTATTGTGCCCATCAGATATGTTTTGCATGCTCGATCACGCATTATGCTCCGTTTTCCTCCTAGTGTTATGCACAACTCTAAAAAAACTGGCTCCCAGGTGTGTTATGCGAACAAGAACTTATGGTATGCGTGTGTCACTTTGCATGAAAGTAAATAACACCTAGGTTGAGGTTCATGCAAAGTGTTGTGCCCATCGGATAGGCTTTGCATTGTTGATTAAGAATTAAACACCGTTTTTGGCTCAGTGTGATTCACATCAGTAAAAAAACACGCTCCTAAGTTTGTTATTCCAACAAGTACTTATCGGATGGGTGCAACACATTGGATTCAAATCAATACCACCTAGGTTGAGGTGCATGCAAATTATTGTGTCCATCAAATAGGCTTTGCATTGTCAATTAAGCATTAAACACTGTTTTTGGCTCAGTGTGATTCACACCTAGAAAAAAACATGCTCTTAAGTGTGTTATTCCAACAAGTACTTATCGGATGGGTGCAACACATTGCATGCAGCTCAATACCACCTAGGTTGAGGTGCGTGTAGAGTATTGTGCCCATCAGATATGCTATGCATGGTCGATCATGCATTATACACCGTTTTTCCCTTAGTGTTATGCACAATCGTCAAAAAACGCGCTCCCAGATGTGTTATCTGAATAAGTACTTATGGGATGTGTGCACCAATTTGCATGTGAGTATATACCACCTAGGTTGAGGCACGTGCAAAGTATTGTGCCCATTTGATATGCTTTGCATGGTCGATTCTCGCATCAAACACCATTTTTACCTCAATGTGATGCACATCCGTCAAAAAGCATGCTCGTAGGTGTGTTATCCAAACAAGTACTTATCGGATGGGCACACCACATTGCATGAAATATGTTCTCTCTTTTCTCTCTTTTCCCTCTTTTCTCTTCTCTTTTTCCTCCCTCTTTTCCCCTCTTTCCCTCCCTCTTCCTCCCCTCTCTTTTCCTCTCTTTCTCTTTTATTTTCCCTCTTTTCTCCTCTCTTTTCTCTCTTTTCTCCTCTCTTTTTCCCCCCCCTTTTCCACTCTTTCCCTCCCTCTTCCTCCCCTCTCTTTTCCTGTCTTTCCATCTCTTCTCTTATTTCATATCTTCTCCCCTCTCTTCTCCTCTCTCCTCTTATTTCTGGTCTCCTCTTATTTGATCTCTTCTCTTATTTCCTCTTGTTTCCCTCCCTCTTTTCTCTCTCTTTTCCCTCCCTCTTTTCTCCTCTCTTTTCCCTCTTTCTCCCCTCTCTTTTCTCCTCTCTTTCCTCTCTTTCCTCCTTTCTTTTTACTCCCTCTTTTCCCCTCTTTTCCTCCCTCTTCCTCCCCCCTTTTTCCCTCTCTTTCCCTCTCTTCTCTTATATGCTCTCTTCTCCTCTCTCCTCTTATTTCCTCTCTTCTCTTATTTCCTCTCTTTTCCCTCTGGACCCTATTTTCCCCTCTCGTTTCTTGTCTCTTTTCCCTCCCTCTTTCCCCCTCTCTTTTCCCTCTTTCTCCCCTCTCTTTTCTCCTCTCTTTTCTCTCTTTTGTCCTCTATTTGTCCTCCCTTTTTTCCCGTCTTTCCCTCCCTATTCCTCCCTGCTCTTTCCCTCTCTTTCCCTCTCTTTTCCTCTCTTCTCTCACTACAAGGCGAAGGCCATTTTTCAACAAAAATATTGATGCTTTTTACATTAAATTTTTTTTTTCACAGGCGCAAACATCGCTATAAGAGTCGCTAAAAGTGTCGGAAAAGAATCATTGCTATATAGCGATGATGACAAAGGTCGCTATATAGCGACACTATTAATTGTCGCTATATAGCGACACTGGTAAATGTTGCTATATAGTGATGATTAACAGAACTTAAAAAAAAGGGTTAGTGGGGCTAAACAGGGCTTGTTATGGCCCTATTTAGCCCCACTAATCCTTTTTTTTTTCTAATTACAAAACAAAGTTTTTTTATAACAAAATTTCCCTTCCGAAAAGGGTGATACAAAATCACTCAAATGAAATGATCGAGCAACAAAAGGATATACATGTCGGATATATACAACATTGTTTGTCACAAAATTACCCTTTCAAAAGGGTGATACAAAATTTAAGTAAAAGTAAAATAAAAGAGATTAATCTAATAAAAAGTTACAACTAATAGGAAAAATATTCAAAAGATACTAATATTTTCTATAATTGTCCATAGGAAGATGGAAAAAGATTTCATTCTTGGGATGGAGGTGATATTATGTTGCCAAAGAAAAGTAGTTGCATTTGCTACATTCCATGATAGTGATCCAAATTCTCTTTGTCACGTTCAAAGACTTGGCAAAGATAAGGTTGCAGTTATTGTATCAAGGATTCTTAGTGCACATGTTGAGCTAAAGCATAAGTGTGGAGATATGGAAGTACTTGGAGATGTTATGCCTTATAATGTTTTCAATATTAAATCATCTATTGCATGGGATAGAGATGAGACTTATCCAACACATATAATCAGGAATACAAAGTGAAATTCTTTGGATTTCAGTGTAGGATATATTTTGCAAATGATATCGTTTGCAAATAAGAACATAGCGGAAGGTCAAGTTTTGGGGTTTAAACACTGGGATCAGTGGTCACTTGCGAAGATGAGGATTGTAAAAGTTACTAATGATGGTATGGATGATAATACAATGTCATTGGATGGTCCCTATTATGCAGAAGGAAAAGATTTGAGATGGAGCATGCAATTTTTAAAGATTAAAAAGGGGCATGTGGTTTTTAATGACAAAGATAGCGTATACTACAATTTTAAAGGACTTAAAGAATATGCCTACAAGCCAAGCTTTGTCCCTTCAAACGTGGATGTTTTCAATGAACTCAAGTACAAAAGTGACATCTTATCAGGAGTGGATGAGTTCATTGATACTGACAAAGATATAGAATTCAAAAGCAATGCTTGCTCTAGAGTGGATGAATTCTTGCATATTGAGAAAGGCAAAGGCATCAAAAGTGTTGTCTCTTTAGAATTATTAGATGATTTCAATGCAATCCTCTATAGAAGTGATGTCTTATCAGGAGTAGATGAGCTCAGTGGTACTGTGAAGGCAAAAGACTCTAGAAGTGATGTCTTATCAGGAGTTGATGAATTCACACATGTCGAGAAAGATAAAGATATCATTGGTGAGTTCTATGGTACTATGGAGGCAAAAGACTACAGAAGTGATGTCTTATCTAGAGTCGATGAATTCATGTACGTCGAGAAAGATAAAGATATCATTTGTGTTGTTTCCTCAAACTTGGATGATTTCAATGCAGTTAACTATAGAAGTGATATCTTGCCAAGAGTGGATGAGTCCATTGGTACCAATAAAGCAAAAGGTTTTAGAAGTGATGTCTCATTTGGAGTGGATGAATTTATACACATTGTCAAGGAGTGCAAAGAGTTCAAAATTGTTGGCTTATCAACCATGGATGACGTGGATATTGACTCAAATGGTCCAAAGATTACTTCAAGGACAAGATGAAATAAACAAAGGACTATTTGGTATTTGACTTTGACAGTGATAAGATAAACGATGCAACATCCCATGAAAACACGGTGACAAATAAATGTAAGAAAACAATACAACGTCTGTGCTCAATAGATAACAGGATCTCGTATGCAAGAGAGAAAAGCAGATAGTATGGAGAATAAAAAATTTGATTACTGTAAAACTGATACAATAGATGGCGTTGCCTCCCAGCCGTGCGCTCCTGTGTAAGAAGCTTCGATGGCATGTTGGAAACAGTAGAGAATGGAGGTTGGATGCTAAGGAATCAGGGTTGTTGTAGCCAGTGATGAATATGGGCTTCACGGGCTTGCTCTTATATAGCCACCAGTCCTAGTCGGTTAGACCCAACTGGGAGACCGACCCAGTCAGCCCAAAACAGCCGACTGCAGGTCGGTCCCGAAATAGGCCATCGACCACACGTTAGAACCGTGGCACAAAATAGAGCAACTAACCTACGGTCTCCATTCAGCCCAGAGCCATCCGAGATCATCTGGGGCCCCGCAACCCGAGAGTGGGCTACCCCGAGAAATGCTCCATCTACCCTTAGTGCAGTCAGTCATGGGACGCCTTCCCGCACTTGCATGTAGCCTAGTTGGTAGTGTGCCAACTCTATCTGAAGCTGTCTAGCCATCAGGCCACTCATAGCCCCCATCTAGTGTCTAAACTAGGACCTACTGGATAACCGAGCTACTCAAGTGCCTTCTCCTCATATGGGGGGTTATAAGTAGAGTTAGCTGGTTCTCGCATAGTTACACGAGAGTGGAGCATTGATATCTAAAACCCCCCCTCAATGTCCACCTGCAAGTGAACTTACTTTTTCGGCCCAATGCTGAGTTGATGAAGATGCCTCTCCAGCAAGTCTCTTCCAAGAGCCTTCGTGAAGATGTCTGCAGCATTCTCTGTAGTCGAACAGTACACCAAGTCGACCTCTCCATCCATGATGAGCTCATGTACAAAGTGATATTGAATCTCAATGTGTTTTGTGGGAGCGTGGAACACAGGGTTCTTTGCAATTGCCATGCAATTGTGATTGTCACATGATAACTGCATAGGCTTGTTTTGCACTACACCCATGATCCCTAAAGTCCTCCTCAACCACACTGCCTCACAAGAAGCAAGACATGCTAATTTGTACTCAGACTCGGTAGAAGAAAGAGCAACTGTGGGCTGCTTCTTGCTAACCCATGACACAGCTCTAGATCCTAGTGAGAAACAGTAACCTATCATTGATCTCCTACTGCCCACGTCTCCTGCCCAATCTGAGTCATAGAATCCGGTCAAGGTGTTGCCCTTTAGGTGATGCCATAATCAAGTGTGCCTTTGATGTATTTCAGCACCCGCATCCCTGCCCTCCAGGCTTATTGAAAAACTTGCTTAGTACACCAGTCGCAAAACTGATGTCCTGTCACATGTTGCACAAGTAAATCAAACTGCCCACAAGCCACTTTGGGAATGGCCGTTGCTATTATAGTTCTACAGGCTCTTCTTCCTCTTCTTTATCTTGAATCCTCCCAAGCATCGTTGGGGGAGTTCGGTCTGCTATTGGTGGTTGTTTTGGATGGATATCCTAGTCCTGGTTGTCTGGGAAGGAAGCATCCTCCTCCAATTGATGCAACTGTTTTGAGAAGACTACATCGCAACTTACTATTACCTTCTTGGTAATAGGATTATAGAGATGGTAACCCTTCGCCTCTTCACTGTAGCCCAAGAAAATACACTTCTGGCTCTTCGATTCCCATTTGGTCCTATTAGCATCAGGGACATGCACAAAACAGTCACATCCAAAAACTCTGAAATGTGTAGCTGAAGGTTTCTTACCAGAAAAGGCCTGTAGTGGAGTCATCCCATTCACAGCATTCGTGTAGCTACGATTCAGAATGTAAATTGCCGTGTTACATGCTTTAGCCCAAAAAGGCTTTGGTGAATCTTTCCCTTTCATCATACTCCTGCCCATTTTGCAAATGACGTGCATCTTGTGCTCTGCTACTCCATTTTGCTATGATGTATGTGGCAGGGGTTTTCGCCTCTTGATCCCGTGACTTTGGCAATAACTTTCAAATTCACTTGATGTGAACTCACCACCTCTGTCTGATCTCAACTTCGTCACCTTCCTCCCCGTTTCTTTCTCGACCATTACATGCCATTCTTTGAACTTACTAAAAGCCTCATCTTTAGTCTTCAAAAAGTATATCCATATCCTTCTATTGTAGTCATTGATCAGCGTCATGAAGTAGTAGGAACCACCCAAAGCTTCCATCTCTATCTTTCCGCAGAGGTCCATGAGAATGAGATTTAGAGGAGCCTTTGCCCTGCTGGCCTCTTTAGGAAAGGGCTGCCGATGCTTCTTGCCCATCATGCAAGCTTCACATACATCGGGTAGATCTGTAATTTCTGGTAGGTCTGCAATCATTCCACTTTTATGAATCTCCTTTAAAGAACTAAGGTTTAGATGACCAAACCTCTCATGCCACAGCTTAGTGTTGCTCACATTGGCTCAAGCACTGAAAGCTGACAGTTTGTAGATGTTGTTGCACCATGTACCTTTACCAATGACCTTCCCTTGAAGATCCAAAATCTGTGCGCCATTCTTATCAAAGTGAACTTTGAGGTCCCGATCCGTGATCACAGAAACGGACAATAAGTTCCTCTTGATATCTGGCACATAAAGAACATCGGACAACTGTTTTACAACTCCATCTAACTTGAGAGCAATCGTACCTTTTCCTTTTGCTGGACATTTTGCATCATTGCCAACTGCTACCAAGATGCCATTCCCTACCGAATGTAGAGAGGTATACCAATCCTTCCGACTGGTCATGTGGCATGATGCACCACTGTCAATAATCCAAGGTTCATCCGCAGGTACATGAACTGCTTCCATGCAAATTTCCTCAATTTCTACGAAAAGCGCCACTGGTACTGCCTGCGCACTATTGCTGGACTCTTTCTTTACTCCGTTCTTCTCATCTGCAATCTTCTTTCGGCACTCATTCTGCTTGTGCCCTGCCTTGTTGCAATAGAAGCACTTGGTCTTCTTTTTTCTCTTTTTATCATCAAAAGAAGATGGTTACCAGAGTCCTTACCCTTACCTTTCTTTGATCTAGCTGAGAAAGCCGAATCTTCTCTAGTCCTCCTCTTTTGATGCATCTCCTCCTCCAGAAGTATCGCACTAAAATCCTCAAAGTTGAGGGGAAAATTTATGTTCTGTGTATTCAGCGCCGTAACAAGACCGCCATACTTTGGTGGGAGAATCCATATGCACCTTCGTGCTAGATTCTCGCTGGTGATGGTGATGCCAATCGCAGTCATCTGATCGCATAGATTCTTCACCTTGGTGATGAACTTCTCTGCCGTTTCAAACTCAGACAGTTTCTCGTTCACGAGTTGAGTCTCTAGATTCTGAATCCGCATCTGATTCATGGTGTCATACTGATTTTTCAAGACCGTCTATGCCACCTCCGCTGTGGTGATGTGTTGAATTAATGCCATGATAGAATCACTTACACTACAGACAATAGAACACAACGCATCTGCATTTTTTCTTATCCATGCGAGAATCTGATCCGCACTTAGTACTATCTGTTGTCCTGCATTGGCTGGATTCGGTCTCGCAACTGGCTTCACATCCACCCTAGTAGCAGTATCCCAAAGCTCGTATGCGCTTAGGATGGTCTTCATCTTGAACTTCCAGAGTGGATAGTTAGTGCCATCCAACTTTTCGCTTTCGCCGAATGGTAGGATTCGTAGTCTTGCAGGCTGGGCCATCTCTCACAATTTGCTCGCAAACAGAAACACACTACCAAATCTTCTTGCTAGAGCCCAAGCTCTGATACCATGTAAGAAAACTATACAACGTCTGTGCTCAACAAATAACATGATCTCGTATGCAAGAGAGAAAAGCAGATAGTATGGAGAATCAAAAATTTGATTACTGTAAAACTGATACAATAGATGGCACTACCTCCCCAACCGTGCACTCCTGTGTGAAAAGCTTCGATGGCATGCTGGAAATAGTAGAGGACGGAGGCTGGATGCTAAGGAATCAGGGTGGCTGTAGCCAGTGATAAATATGGGCTTCACAGGCTTGCTCTTATATAGCCACTAGTCGTAGTCGGTTAGACCCAATTGGGAGATTGACCTAAAACGGCTGACTAGAGGTCGGTCCCGAAATAGGCCACCGACCACACATTAGAACCGTGGTGCAAAATAGAGCAACTAACCTACGGTTACCATTCCCAGAGCCATGCAGGATCATATGGGGCTCCAAATGGGCCCTGCAACCCAAGAGTGGGCTGCCCCAAGAAATGCTCCATCTACCCTCAGTGCGGTCAGCCATGGGATGCCTTCCCGCACTTGCATGTAGCCTAGTTGGTAGTGTGCCAACTCTATTTGAAGCCATCCAACCATCAAGCCACACATGGCCCCCATCTAGTGTCCAAAGCAAGACCTATCGGCGGATAACCGAGCTACTCAAATTCCTTCTCCTCATATGGGGCGCTTACAAGTAGAGTTAGTTGGTTCCTGCGTAGTTACACGAGAGTGGAGCATTGATATCTAACAATAAATTCAACAGGGAGAAGTGTACATTTTCCAAAAACTTGGATGTACAGAAGAAACCAACAAAAGACTATTTGGTATTTGACTTTGATTGTAATAAGATGAAGGATGCAACATCCCATGAAAATAAAGTAACAAATAAATTTGATAAGGAGAAGTGTACAAACGTACAAAAGAAACGAACATACATATGCATGAAAAGAGAGCGAGTCCAGGCAGATGTAGAAAAGCAACTAAAGAGAATAAGAGTATTGAATGAAGATGTTATGCTAAAAGCAATGCAATCTACATGTTGCAAGTGAAGTTGTATGCATTCCATTAACTTACTTGACATCAAGGGATGTAGAGAACATGTGTGGCATGAAGAGGGAGAAAAAGAAATGAATACCTACTCATGAGGCTCTCTTGCTTTCTGGTATTTAAATGATACAAAAAAGCCAAATTTTAAACAACAAATAAAGCCTCATATAAATGGAAAAAATATTTGCAATAATGCATATTGCATTACTATAGGATTATCACATGGCACATACTGGGATTTGGCAAACAAAGCAAAGTATGGAGTAAAGTTTAACGTTCATGGAAACACAGGAAGGCCCAAAACAAGAGCCTCAACAGTCTCGACAACAGCAATTTTAAAAGACTACATTCATGAAAATGCTTTACCTCAACCCCATCTATTTGAAATGCATCTTCCGATAGGTTTGACAAAAAAAGAAGTGTTTAAGTCTATTGGAGAAACACAGAGGCAAAGAGGGCATGCTCTGACATATTTTCACAATTTGTATACTCTTTGGAAGAAGAGCTTTGTACATATTAAAATAGCAAAAAGGCAAAAAATGTCGAAGTGCAGTGATTGTGATGATCTAAAGTGAGCACTTGAGAGTGCAACATCTCCAGAACAAAGAGAATCATACAAAAAAAAAAGAGAATTTCATCATGGACTGGTTCGGCATTCTAGACTAAAATATGTATTTTGGAAGGAGCAAGCTATTTCTCATCCAAATGAGTACATATGCGTTATTGTAGATGGTATGGATTAGAACACAATGATATTACCTCGATTCATAAATACTCCACCTAAGCTACAATGAAAATACTTTTTGAAGACACATCTATGTGGAGTGTTAGTGCATGGATTTAAGTTTTTTGCAAACATATGGATTGATTCCTTGCATCTACATGATAGAAATCAAGTTGTAACATTCGTTATGAAGACAATTCATAGTGTACATGCAGAAAAAGGTCACCTACTAGCAAATTTGAGAATACAAGCAGACAATTGCAGACAAGAGAATAAGAATGTACTCTTTTTTGCATTTTGCTCAATGCTAATCGCTCATCGAATCTTCAATGAGGTTGAAGTTGGTTTTTTGTTGTTTGGACACACACATGAGGATATCAATCAGGTTTTTAGCACAGTCTCAAGAGAGCTAAAACACAAGGACATTGAGACAATGGATGACTTGATAAGAAAATGTGGGAAGCAAGTTGGTGGCCGCAAGGAAGGTACAGTATGCTCCATGGTTGAAAGGATGTATGATTGGAAGAGCTTTATTCTACCTTTCATACAAAAAGGTGGTGATGCCTTGATTCGTCATAGCACTCCACACTACTTTTTCCTTAAAAGATGAAAAACCAGTGATGCAGTGGCAACACTATTCTCATGATACAATATGGGAACCCAAAGAAACTTATTGTCTCTTAACTTCAATCTCGAGCAAAGAAATCCATCCAGTATGGGCTCCTATAAAATAATTCAGCGAGAAATCTAAAGGTGAAATAGAAGGTTTACAATCTTTTATTGCATACAAAGAGGAAATGCTTCGTAGATTTCCTGATTAGCCCTCTTGGAAGGAACACACTGCTATTGTAATTAAGAAGACCTATCAATTGAAACACACTATTCAAAATTTTTGGACTTTCTCTCTTGGTTTGGACTTTTTTTTGGAGCATATCCCCTCCACTCAACTTCACTTAGTGAGCTTAAAAATTGGGTTTTTTAGAGCACTAAATGGGTCACTTATGTACAAATATGGCCTTATTAACCTAAAAAGTCAAGTGGTGACCTCTAATTTAAAAAAAAATGGCTCAGTAAAGCTATAATTCCCAAACTCGTGCATGGTGCCCCCATCTAATAACTATAATAATAATAGTAGTAGTCTCCTAACTCAAGTTCAATTTTAACACTATGAAGTGAAAATATGACACCATATGAAAAGAGTTTGTTGAATTCAACATATAAGTCATGTATAGATACACCATTTTTTTGAAAAAAAAGAGTTTGTTGAATTTAATATATAAGTGGTGTATAGATACACCCTTTTTTTGAAAAACAAACCATACAATAAATTATCTTATTGGTGGTGTATAGATACACCATTTGTATGGAAAAAAGCATACAAAACATTATCTTATGCATCTGAATCTCGTTCAGAGTCATCAGATTCATGTAATGTATTTGCACTTGATGGGTGAAGTCTTGCCAAATGATGTTTAATATGGACACGACTTGGATCAGGGATTGTGATACATTTTTCAACATTGCATCCATGCTTCTTTTTAAAACTTCGTGTCCTCGATTTCCAGCAATGAATAATGCTACTGACTTCCACCTCTGTTAATCCCTCATTATTTGGAACCCATTCACGTTTCTTTTTCAAGCATCCCTCATAGAGTTGTTTTATTGTATATCCTCTCGAGAGATTTTTCAATGGCTTTGATTCATACCATAAAGTTGTAAATGTTATAGGAGTTCCCTTGTCATCCCTTTCTATCTTAGTAACCTTTGCAACCCAAATTGGGTCACCTTGGTCATCCAACTCTGAACCTGGATCAGATGCCCAAACTGCAACAAATAGACCTCTTCAATCTCATTAGATGGTATAAACTCTGGTAAGGGTTTGTCTCCCTTCCTGCCACAATATTTTTGAGGTAAAAGGCATTCCTCTGCTTCCTCCATATCTACTAACATATTTATATCCAAAGGAAAACTTGGTGACCTAGCTTGTTCCGGCCAAAAGGATTCACAGTATTCAATGCTCATTAAGTTTTCTTGTCTTTCTAAAGATTGGATAAGTGCTTCAAGTGACTTAATTGTCTCCAAATTCTTAGTTGATTGCTCAGGATATTTTTGCATCATACTTTGAAGATGTTTAATGAAGGCTTTCAAGCCTTTCATTTCATCTATGTCAAGTGATTTGTTTTTTGCAAGAACAAATCTAGTTTCCTTAAATGGAATTATTCATTGTAATAAAGCATATGACTCACTCCATAAATGATCTCCATCTACTGAGTAGTGCTTCCATTGCATCACTGGAATATTGTTATGCATGTGAAACCAAAAGTAGTGTGGATTTGTGTGTCCTATTAGGGCATCATCTCCTGTTTGTAAATGTGGCTCTATGAATGCTCTCCAATCTACCATCCTCTCTAAGATAGCCACTTCTGATTCTTCCTTGCGAGAACCTCCAATTTTTTTCCCAATTCAAAATAGCATATCCTCCATTGTCAAAGGGAGGTAGCAAGCTAAGGGTGTCCACTTCCGGACCACTTTCGGGTGAGTGTGACACCCGCTCGAGTGAAAATACAAAGGTTTTGCTTCAGTCTCCAATACCTCGATCGAGGTATAAGCTCCAATGAAAATCACACACGAGCACAACCGAGCCTAGCCAATACCTCGATCGAGGTACGTAGCTTTTTCACCAGACCAAGCCTCTACCTCGATCGAGGCTTGCTGGCAAGCCAGCTATACATGCCACATCTACCTCGTTCGAGGTATTGTGGCAATCCAGCTCAACCTCGATCGAGGTCAAATGGCATGTCCAGCATACCTCGATCGAGAGGTATGTACCATCCGACAGGGCAGCCAACAGGGCGGATGACATACCTCGATCGAGGTATGCTGGACACATGACTTGGCATCCCGCTTCTGCCAACACACCACGATCGAGGTATCATGGCATGTCAAAACCTCCATCGACGTGGATGTACCGAGATGTATGGGCATGTCACAATACCTCGATCGAGGTATCGTGGCATGGCAATACCTCGATCGAGGTAGATGTACAGAGATGTATGGGCATGTCAAGAATACCTCGATCGAGGTATCGTGTATCGTTCAAAGTAATGTATTAGGTATCCTTCTATCTCCTCCATATCTATTGCAAACCCAAGGCAGAAAAGCATTCAAAGAAGGTCTTATTAACCAAACCTCTCCACTATCTGTCCTTAGTATAGGGGCCATTAGTGGACAATGTGGTCCTTACACCACATGTGGAAAAGTCTCATATTGGATAAAAAGTGAAAAAAGGGAAACATATAAGGAGAAAATATTTGAGACATCTAAGTTTTAAAATGCAACGACTAGAGTGAAATAATTCTAATCAAAATTAAGAATTATTAATAATATTGATTAATATTGAGCCACACATTTGGCCCATCTACCGGTAGGTGCATAGGATCTACCTCATCAAGGAGTACGTACAAATAGTTTTCATTACATAAATAGATTATAAGTCATATTGAATAGAATATTATTTTCATTACCCAAATAGAATATTAATTTCCATGTGTTTTTTTTGTGCATGTGCCAGCCACAGCGCACAGGTTCTAGCACCACTATTCATATGCAGATAGAGATGCTGAGTGCTGAGATGAGGGCACTGCAGGATGCTAGGGCACCCCCTCACTTGGTTGCGAGCCTGGATTCAGTTATTGAGGCTCTGAGTCGATTGGAGACAGTTGAGGACGTTGTGGATAGCTTTCAGGCACAGGCCGAGGCGGAGATCACTGGTGGTGGCTTGGATTGGAGAGCGATTCGACAGTTGTTTGAGTGGGAGTCACATCACAGGGAGGCCTTGGACGACATGTTTTGGGATGGTCACACCGAGGGCCAGCGACCACGATCAGGGCTCCCCTTGCATATTTTACGGTGTAGGCACCCCATCATAGCAGCACACATTTATTCGAGATATCTTGCTACGAATGGTGGTCGGTTGCCTCACAACTGCCAGATAGCCAGGTTGTTTGCCATGCAGCTTTATGCTGAGTTTGTCCTTGGTCATCGGGTGGACTACCTCAGTACCCGTCCAGGATCAGGAGCGGGACGTGGTAGGATGGGGCGTCAGGAGCGTCAGATTGTAAGTGTTCGGGCGTCGATGCGAGGGACCAGAGTTGCACACCATCCCTGCACCGGCATTGCGAGCGGTGGGAGGACAGATTAGGGGGGATGTTCATTCAGTGGCATCATCCTTGCAGCACATGGTCTCGGCCCTATCGAGATCTATTGCGATTCCACCTCCCCCACCTCGATCATCGATGGAGCATCCCACATCTACACCACCTCCCACATCTACGGCGCCTCAACACGAGTTGGAGGCTCGAGACAGACGGATTGCAGAGTTGGAGGCTGTGTTGGCCGAGTCTAGGGACGAGGTTAGTTATTTTGATTATGTTAGTTTATTTTTTTGTAGCGTGTTTTGAACTGAAGTTTTTTGGTTAATTCTCACCATGTACGCGACATGTTTGCATTGTAGGCACATCCATTGCGTCAGGAGATGGAGTCTCGCGTTGTTGCAGATAGATTTGGAGGAGCAGAGGATTCGGACATGCATAGCATACCATCGCGCAGAGCACTATATTTTGCAGTTGAGGCATATTAGTCGTGATCCGTCGCACCATAGGATCGACCCCAGTGTGGCCCTGTACACCCTGCTCCTCCTATAGATGTGCTGACTAGGACACCGATAGACGCAGCAGTCGTAGCGAGGCTTCCTACTGCCACTTGTGTCCTCTGCCACGAGGACTTTGACACGTAGGGTGGTTTGGACTAGGGTGCGGCCACATCGCACATCTCCACTGCATGACCCGCCACATGGTGGCACGTTCAATATGCCCTGTATGCTTTGCCGACATTGATGTGGCGACATACAGAGGACTGGGCATGGATGATCTATATCCTGGTCATTGTCAGGCTATTGATCCATTTGCCCGTGTAGTCTTGACAGAGCACTACAGGGAGGAGGCACAGAGAGCATTGCTGATGCAGGAGGGTGCGGATACATTAGTGGTTTCATCATGCGTTCCACGACGCTTTTCGTACGGTGATTTCATGCCAGGTGACGAGGCATGAGCGGAGGAGGCACGCCGGATTGAGCGAGAGGCAGAGCTGCAGACATCATTGCAGCAGTGGGTGGAGCAGCAGCTAGGGCGGAGCGTATTTCACATGTAGAGACGATTACTCGCGTTGGATTTGAGGCACGAGTATTCGCAGATGCACGGCTATGGGAGCTGAGACGCGCATACATAGAGGAGGCGAGGGAGGCAGAGATGGCAGCAGTGGCACGTGCAGCATGCCCTTCTCTTCATCAGGATGAGGCTAGCGCATCTCATGCAGGTGATGAGGCTGGCCCATCTGAGCCAGCATTGCCTGAGGGCACACAGGCTGTTAAAAATAGAATCTAATACAATGATGTGTATGAACGTGTATACAGCCATCATAGTGAAATACAAAATATGAGTCCATGAAAATTACAATGGTACGGTCACACAGTGAGCCTATACATATCGAATACAAAAAAGTGTAATCAACTAGTGATACCCAATAAAAATCAATCTGATCAACTGATGATCCCAAAAAATATGATATGTAATGTGCTACTCCTCAGGATTAGCTCTCATGCCAATAGTTGCAAGTATGCTCTCGTGATCCGCCACTGCAAAAGGCGCCATCATGGAGTGGACGTCGCCTTGCGAGTGCGAACACGACTCAAAGTAATCTTGATCCCAACAACAAGATGAGAATACATGTATGCCTCCCGATCCGCCATGTACTCCTAGAACTCAATATAGCGACCACGCCTCTGTATCTACTGAAAATAGTGGCCACCGACGATCATGCTATGAGCATTGAAGTGCATCCCATGCCCATCCACTGTATCCTCATTCAGCATACTCTTCAGCATAGAGCATCGCAACAAGTAATAATCCACACCCTCCTCATTGCCCTCCGAAGCAATAACCGTGAAGATATCACCAATACGCAAAATATCTGTAAGCTGGTCATAATCTCTAGAGGAACTGAATCCCGCATCCTGATCATCATGTATCTCCTCCCAAGGCTGGAAGGGAGAAAGCACTCGCCGTACCCATGGATCGGCCCATGGTATCATGGAGCACCCTCCCCAATCATCATCAATGCATGCAGAGCAAAAACATGCAAACCGTCGAGAAAAGATCGCGGGGTGAGACTCACCTACGCTCCTGATGGAATGGAAATCAAGAGTGCCAGGCACAGAACGACAATCAAAAGGCCTCGACCGATCAATACTCCCAATGTCCACGCACCAAAAATACCGGCTCACCACCCTATCGTCACGCGACTGAAACGAGGACGTAGCAATAGTGGATAAGTGCTGGCTGCACCACCGCACCACATCATGTGCATCCTTGAAGCGATCGGCACTGTGACGCAACTGGTATCGACGCAAAGCACGCTTCACGCAAGCACCTGCACCATCGTGCTCTCCCTTACCGTGCCCTGTCTCGAAGTAGCTCCATGTGATCGGAATGCCTGTCTCACGGTGCCATCTGCAAAACCAATAAAACTGTCTAGCGGATTTGAACTGACCCCGCCGCAACCGTCTGACCAGATCCAGCGCCACTGCCATGTGACACCATGATCCCTCAAGAAACTATCATGCAAAGTGAAGCAATGCTGCACAAAATGGGCATCATGCGATCAATCATCACTAATGTAGAAGTGTGACTCTCGCACAATGATGCGTGAGTCCATGGTGCTATCAATGCCATCCACATGAGCCTGTGCATGACGATAGCTAATGTGCACAAATATAGCAACCTGCAATATGGCATTGAAAAAAAAATATGACTATTGAAATAATTCAATATAATGAGGTGGGGAAAAAATCAATACTCAATCACACGTCACCTGTTCGGAGAAATAATACTCCGATTGGATCTCATGCTGTGGTGCAAAGGTGTAATTCTCCGCAAAGTCCACCACTGAGACAACCACCCCTATAGGAAATGTCCTCAAACATGCACGAAACTGGCGATCCTCCCATTTCGCAGTGTGCGAGTGGCATATGTAGCTGTACAGCTTCCCTCGAAAACAGTCAATGAATACAACACGTGGTGTCTCCTTCCCCACAAGCTGCAACCTCCTCGACTGTGCACCACCATCTAATGTCAAGGTACAATACTCATACTGCTGCCAACGAACCATCTGCACATCACAAGTATCTAGTGCAACTCGTGGCACTCTGGCAAAGTCACCACACAAAGTACACGTGCCTTCCACACAATCAAGGGAGTGGAATAAAGCATCACCATCTCATGTACACAATATGGAATGAATGAAGTCGTGAGGGCTAGTAGGAACCACTCCCCTATGACCATCAAGGGAACGGAATACGTCATACATCAATCCAAAATCCACATGGTAGCGACAACAGCATGTGTCACGCTCCTGAGAGCATCGCACAAACCATGGCCTGCATCGCTCAAATGACCTCTGCCCAATCTTGAACTCCGGGTGTGCCTCTACAAACTGAGTGTACAACTCAGTCTGGGTACACTCCAAAAAACATGCACCATGCTCAATGTACACACCGCGTGACACCCTCTTCCGCAATGCCTTCTTGAACACCGGGGATGCTCTGCAATGCTCCTCCCAAAACTGTTGTATGAAGGACCTAGTGGAATCATCCAACAATCGATCGCTGCGAGGTGCACGACCACCACTCGAAGCCCAAAGAGCATCAGTCTCACTATCCTCTAGACTCTGCCTCCTAATGATGCCTGCTCGCAATGTGCGCGGTGCAATCTGAAGAAGACGTGAAGCGGTACGCACATGGCCTATCATATGAGGTCTACTAATGGCAGCCACAATAGCACGACGTGCTGCCAAGGCATCACTGGAGTTCCTATGCTTAATAGAAGCATAGGAACGTCGAACACTGCTAAGGACCTTGCTAGATACAACCCTATCTCTACGTGCACCAAGACCAGCAAGCCTCCTACACTCTACCAAGTCAGGGTGATCAATCAGGGACGTAAGAAGAGAAGACTGCGAAGCTGGCGTGAGGTCACAAAAAAAAGACTGCACAATCTTGCTAGTACGACGACGGATAGTGGACTTCGGCAAGTCACGTCGTGAAGCAACATTGCTGCTGCAAGGTGGGGCAACGGGATCAATGGGAGATGGTAGGGTGGACGGGGGAAGGGAGGCGCCAAGCGGAGCAGGGGGAGGGGGAGGGGGAGGGGGAGGGGGAGGGGGGAGGGTGGAGGGGGAAGAGGTAGAGGTGGAGGCCAAAATGTAGGTGGCTAGGGGAAGGGCGGAGGCTAGAGGTAGGGGAGCGGATGAGCATGGGGGGACAATGGAGGTGGGGGTGGGGGTGGAGGTGGGATGTAGAGGTAGAGCTAGAGGTGGATCAGTGGTGGCAGCACGAGCTCGAGCTCTAGAGGCTCTCTTGCACTCACGAGCCTTCCGCTTGCGCTCCTCGTCAATGAGATTTGGGGGGGGGTTCCTACATCTTTCACGTCTACTAGCTCTACGGCTTTGAGAACCCATTCTCAATGAAAGTAGGATGGAAGGTGTGACAAAGTGATGAGGAGGCAAGAATGGCTAAGAATGGGTGAAATGAACCAAAACGTGGTGTCTTATAGAGAGCCTCAACTCATCCACTAGATTGCTCTTAGATTGCTCTTCATTATTATTGGTGGAGAGGTGCTAAGATTGATACTAATTGGCTTAGTTTTGGTGGAGAGGTCTGCTATGCCCAGAGCCGCGATCAGACCTTATACCTCGATCGAGGTATTTAGTGCATTGCGCATGCATGTATGTATGAACCTCGATCAAGGTATCTCTATGTGTCCTCGGTCACATACCTCGAACGAGGTATTGTATGCCTCACCCATCATATGTACCTCGATCGAGGTATTGTATGCATCGCACATCGTCATGTGTATACATCTGGCTGATGTGGCACCATGCATGGTCATGATGTGGTAATATAGTCTCTTCCTGCATGGTCATGATGTGGTACTGGGCATGATGTGGCATGATGAGTTGGCATTCATGAGGTGGTAGATGACATGGCAAATTGAGGTGGAGGGATTGGTGACGTGGCCAGGAGAGGAGGTATGCCAAGGTGGCATTGTGTGATCACATGGCTGATGATGTGGAATGATGAGGTGGCACATGTGGCAGCACGTGTGGTAATGTAAGGTGACATGGCAAGGAGTGATGTCACATCTGCTTGATGAGATGGCACCACGTGGTCTAACAACGTGGCATGGTTTTGATGACTCAGCCTTCCACATGGGCAGCATGCAGACTCCAAAGGCTTGCCACTAGGATTGGTGATGCTCCTAGCCTACCTCACCAAGCCTAATACCAAGCCTACCTTGTCTTGGTATTAGGCTTGGGTGGCCCTTTTTCCCCCACAAAAGGGAGATTTAACTGTTGGAGGCCATATCGTACGTTTCCCTTACTCAAATTTAACCAAAATTTTTTCCTCTTATTCATCATGCAGAGGACTAAAAATATTGACATTTTTGAAATGTTTGGTTATGTTTGAGAATTACTAGATTTATTTTTAATATTCTTTGTTGATCCTCTAAGGAGTAAAAGTAAAAATTAAACTTCAATCTTCCTAAATCTAACCGTTGGATTTGGGTTTTGATGATTCAACCACACACCCTTATGTGCCTACTAACCTTCCACCGAATTGGATTTGCTTAATTATTCAAAATACTAAAAAAATGTGGTGTGCTACTAAAATGCATGTATTTTATGACTTTATTTATTATAAATAATTATTTATAATTAGATAAATCATTCAAAAAATTACCAATAAATCAAGTTAAGCTCTACATAATGCAAAGAGACCACTTACAAAGTTTCAATAACATTTAATCTAAAATGAGTGAGAAATTTAGAATTTTTTATGACACTCTTTGTTCGTGACAAACGTGTGACCACCCTGGAACCATGTCGTGTGACACAAAGAAATTTTTTGTGTGTGCATCGAATTTTTGATCAGACTATACAATTGTGTGCACAATAGCAAGTGTGATGTTGTGTCAGAAGACTTCAAAGACTAGATCCATAGGGAAGTAGGTGAGATTTGCATTTTTGTGTGCTAAAAAGCTTGTTTTTCCACCTCCTTAGGATTGGGGAGTGAACAAAAAGTGGACACCCTTAGCTTGCTACCACCCCAAAACATCCATTGCCTTCAACTCACCAGAGATAACACTGAAGATTTGATCTATGTCTTCATGTGTATGGCCGACAAGAAGAAAGCCAACTTCCACTTCTTCAAATATTTTCAAACCAACCAGCATAGAGCATAAAGCAAATATATATTTATTCTTGTCTCTCTCAAACAATTATCAGCTTGTATTTGCAATGTGTTAGGCAAACATCCATGAGCATCTCTAACCTTTCTTATTGCTTTCATGATTGATGTAACAACCTGGTTACTATCATGGTCATGCAAACTATCAATCCATACATCACAAAAGATTCAGTATCCATGTACTAATACTCCACAAAAGTGTGTTTTTAGTCCACATTTGCCCTCCAATGCCAGTGGGATACGTCTATATCATGGCAAAGTGGTTGTATTCTGGTCCATGCCATCAATGGTGATGCACATGGACTTATCGACATGTGAAATAGCTTCCTCTCTCCAAGAAGCATACAACTTTCGAGCATCTCGCACATGACATAAATGGATTGATCGCCATTTAATATATCTTCCTCGCTGCTACTCACATTTACTATGTTCAATGGCATTTTTTAATTCATCACATTTCTTACATTTTAACATCCTTTGCTTTGATGGTGTCTTGACATGGCAAAAATCTCTATGCCAAATTTTATACAAGGTTGATCGTGAAATCATGCTGTCATCTCTATCTTGTAAAGTTTTATTAATAGTTTCTAGGACGACCTTCTTTGTCATTCCCAAAGGAAGATGTTGTTGGCATTCGACATGTCCATCTAGCATTGTTTGTTGAAGATGAGGCTACGGTAATGCATGGTCTTTGAGAACTTTCCTTAATGTTGCGGTTGCATTTATAGTGCTTCCATGGCATTTAAGCTTGTAGGTATTTCCATGAATTGTATGAACAACTTTTTCTTTCACCTCTACCCAGATGGTCCAGTATGTGCCATGTGATATTCTAGTTAACCATTGATATCCTCGATTGCAAATGTGTCTCCCATTAACCATGCATTTCAATCTAGGTTTACAATGTCTTATGCTCACATCTTGATTAGTGCCTTGATGAAGAAAGCATGAAAACTCTTGACGAAGATAGTTATGTCTATTAGGTGCTGTCTTACTCCAAATACCAAGACGTATGGCTGCACAATCATCTTTCCCAACTTTTCTAATGCAAAGTCTCTTGCAACAAACTCGCATAAGCATCCTTTCCATATTCTCCTCGGATAGCATCACATGTCTCTTTGGTTCTGGAATTGATGCCATGATTCTTCGCCTCTTCACACTCACATACTTTCTTTTTGTAAATAGTGTCTTGCATTTTCTAGTTGTAAGACCTTGTGGCTGCCATTAGTAGACCTCATATGACAGGACATGTGCATATTGCTTCACATCTTCTTCAGATTGCACCGCGCACATTGCGAGTAGGCATGATTAGGAGGCAGAGTCTAGAGGATAGTGAGACTCATGCTCTTTGGGCTTCGAGTGGTCGTGCACCTCGTAGCGATCGATTGTTGGATGATTCCACTAGGTCCTTCATACAACAATTTTGGGAGGAGCATTGCAGAGCATCCCCAGTGTTCAAGAAGGCATTGCGGAAGAGGGCGTCACGTGATGTGTACATTGAGCATGGTGCACGTTTTTTGGAGTGTACCTAGACTAAGTTGTATACTCAGTTTGTAGAGGTGCACCCAGAGTTTAGGATTGGGGCAGAGGTCATTTGAGCGATGTAGGCCATGGTTTGTGCGATGCTTTCAGGAGTGTGACACTAGGGAAACATAAAGTCAAAAATCCTGATGTTTATTTGGAGCCTTTGATTGACGAGCTAGAGATAATCTTCATCTTTATAATCAAATGCTATGTGGGCTTGAGAATTATTTGATACCTTATAATATCTTGGAAATGGCAATCTGGTAGACATGTTCATTGATGTCAATTTGTCGCCAATGCCTCTTGAATTTTGTGGTTGAACTGTTTCTCCTTTGTAACTCAAGATTCTCCCATCTATATTCTCTGGCATGCTAGCAACAATATTACGAACATGACAAGTCTCAGATTCTCTGCCCCTTTTGCCTTGTGTTCAAGTGGTAACATCATGATCATTGTCACTGATATCATCAATTCCTGTTATTACATCACTTATCCCATCGATCTTTGCATGTATTTTTCTTTGTGGTCCCATCTTATTATTCTCAACACAAGACAAGTCTTCTATATCAGTAAGCATGTTTGAGTCACTTTGCAACACAAGACAAGTCTTCTATACTAGTGAGCTTGTTTGAGTCACTTGCAACATAGGACAAGTCTTCTATACCAGTGAGCCTGTTCGAGTCACTTGCAACACATGACAAGTCTTCTATACCAGTGAGCCTGTTCAAGTCACTTGCAACACAAGACAAGTCTTCTATACCAGTGAGTATATTTGAGTCGCTTGTAATACAAGAAACCTTTTCGACATCAACATCTGTTACTATAATGTCCTCAATACCTGTGAGCATGCCACTATGATACTCGTGATTACTACTATAGCTTCTTATCAATTTGGATCCCATTTGTATTATCCCATTTGTATTATAGTCTTTTTCTTCTGATAATACTCTGTTGTGTCTTCCATGACATTGAAGGAAACTGTCTTGGGCAAACTTGATTTCAAGAAAGCTAACCCCCATTTACAAGTACTATGAAGTTGTGGTTGAGACGTAGTATTATGGACGTCTAAATGTGAAGTACTATCCATTGCATTTTGAATGACACCTACACTAGTCAACTTAATTATCTCCACTATACAGAGAAAACTCTAAGCATAGCCCTTAAGAAGAGTTTTTTGGAAAGATTTATGATTAAATTTTGTTTTGAAGTTGTTGCATACGCAATAAGTAGGGAGGTTTGAGTGGTTTTGAGGTTGAGAGAGAAATTTGTAATAAAGTGTCGTGAGAAGAGTTTTTTGGAGAGATTTATGATTAAATTTTGTTTTCAAATTGTTGCATACGCAATAGGTAGGGAGTTTGACTGGTTTTGAGGTTGAGAGAGAAATGTGTAATAGATTGTTTTTTTTTTAAAGGAGTTTTTTGGAGAGATTTATGATTAAATTTTGTTTTGAAGTTGTTGCGTACGCAATAGGTAGGGAGGTTTGAGTGGTTTTGAGGTTGAGAGAGAAATTTGTAATAGATTGTTTTTTTTTATTGAGGAGGTTTTTAGAGAGATTTATGATTAAATTTTGTTTTGAAGTTGTTGCGTACGCAATAGGTAGCATTTGAGTGGTTTTGAGGTTGAGAGAGAAATTTGTGATAGATTGTTTCTTTTTTGTTGAGGAGTTTTTTGGAGAGATTTATGATTAAATTTTGTTTTGAAGTTGTTGCATACGCAATAGGTGGGGAGGTTTGAGTGGTTTTGAGGTTGAGAGAGAAATTTGTAATAGATTTTTTTTTTAATTGAAAAATTGTTGCGTGCCCAATAGGTTAGGAGAGAAATTTCTGAAAATAGATTGTGAGAGTTTGAGGTAAAGAGGAAAATTTGTGGAAAAAAAGATTTAATGCAAAAATGGTTTTTTGAAGTTGTTGTGTATACACAAGTTTTTAAGAAAAGGATCAGAATTGAAAAAAAATTCAAATTTATATAAAAACTTGATTCTTAGAAGTTCTTGTGTGCGCAATAGGTTAGAAATGAACTCACCTCTTGCAACATTTTAAAAATTTTTGAGAATCCTGCAATAGGTTGATGAGAGGAGAGAAGTGTGGAGTGTAAACGAATGATCTTTGAATGAAAGAGAGAATGAAGAATGTTCTACTTATAGTGAACCTAAAAGAACTAAAAAAACCTTAAAAACTAAAAGAAGCTGACTTGACCTAAAAGCTACCCATTTCCTATAAAACTCTACTTCTCCTCATTCTCTCTCATAACTTTCCTGGAGCTCCACCACCTCTCCACCCAGGTACTCCCTCCCTCCCTCTCATCCTCCCCTGCTGCTTCCCATCCCCTCTCCTCCTGCTTCCTCTCTCCCTCCCTTCCCCTCTCCTCCCTCTCCCTTCCCCTCTCCTCCCCCTTCTTCTCCCGCTTCCTCTCTCCCCCTCCCTTCCCGTCTCCTCCTGCTTCTCCCCTCCCTCCTTCGGCTTCCTCTCCTCCCCTCCCCCTCCCTTCCCCTCTCCTCCCCCTTCCCCTTCCCCTCTCCTCCCTGCCTTCCCTTCCCCTCCTCTTCCCCGCCTTCCCCTCCCTTCCCCTCCTCTCCCTCCCCCTCCCCATCCCCTCTGCTCCCTCCCCTCCCCCTCCCCACCGGCCCCTCCCTCCCCGCTGTCTCTCCCTTCCTCTCCCCCTCCCCCTCCCCGCAGCCCCTCCCTCCCCTTCTCCGCCGTCCCTCCATTCCCCTCCCCCCCCGTGGCCCCTCCCTCCCCACCGTCCCTCCCTTCCCCTCCCCCCCCCCCCCCCACCGGCGAAGGGGGAGGGGGAGGGGGAGGGGAGGCGGGGAAGGGGGAGGGCGAGGGGCGCGGGGAGGGGCAAGGGGGAGGGGCAAGGGGAGGGGAAGGGGCAGGGGCAGGGGAGGGGGGAGGGGGAGGGGCAGGGGAAGGGGGAGGGGAAGGGGCGGGTGTGGGAGCGGGGGTTAACGCAACAGGTGGGGGGAAATCCCCCCCTGTTGCACACGCAACAGGGGGAAGGGGGGGCAGGGGAGGGGCAGGGGCAGGAGAGGGGCGGGGGGGGAGGGGAGGGGGGGTTAACCCCCCCACCTGTTGCGCACGCACCAGGGGGGAGGGGGGGCGGGGGAGGGGGAGGGGGAGGGAATCCCCCCCCAACCACCTGTTGCATGTGCAACAAGTGGGGGGGAAATCCCCCCCCCACCTGTTGCATGTGCAACAGGGGGGAGGGGGGCCAAGGGAGGGGCGGGGGTAGGTGTGAGGGCGGGGAGGGACACGAGAAGGGGCGGGGGAGGGGGAGGCGGGGAGGGGAGGGGGGGTTACCCCCACCCCACCTATTGCGCATGCAATAGGTGGGGGGGGAAATCCCCCCCCACCACCTGTTGCGTATGCAACAAGGGGGAGGGGGGGTAGGGGAGGGGGCAGGGGCGGGGGAGGGAGGTGGGGAAGGGGGAGGGTGCGGGGAGGAGAGGCGGGGAGGGGGAGGGCGCGGGGAGGGGGGGTTAACCCCCCCACCTGTTGCACCTTTTAGGGGAAAATTCCCCCCCACCCACTTGTTGCATGCACAACAGGTGGGGGGAAATCCCCCCACCTGTTCTGCACGGAACAAGTGGGTGGGGGGGAAGGGGGGTGGGGGAGGCGAGGTAGGGAAGGGGGAGGGGAGGTGGGAGGGCAAGGGGAGGGGGACAACAGGTGGGGTAAACCCCCCCTCTCACCCTCTCCCTGCCCTCTCGCCCCCTCCCCACCCTCCCTTCCTCGCCTCCCCTCCCTCTCGCCCCCTCCCCGCCCTACCTTCCCCACCTCCCCTCCCCCTTCCCCGGCCGTTAACCCCCCCTCCCCCTTCCTCGCCTCCCCTCCCATCGGCCCCCTCCCTACCTCCGTCTGCTCCCTTCCCCTCTCCTCCCGCTTCCCCCCTCTTCTCCCTCTTTTTTAAGATGGGGAGCAGTAAGGAGGATGGGAGGGGAGGGAGGAGGGAGAGGAGAGGGCAGTCGGGAGGGAGGAGGCAGGCAAGGAGGTGGGAGGGAGGAGGAGAGGAGTTAGGCGGGGAGGCAGGAGGGAGGAGGGAGAGGAGGCATGCAAGGAGGCGAGAGAGTGGGGAGGGCGGGAGGGAGGGGAGGGGGTCGACGAGAGGGCGCAGATGGGAGGGCAGGCAAAGAAAGAGGAAGGGAGAGGCGGGATAGGGAGGCGAAAGGACAGGAGGGGATTAACCCCCAACCTATTGGGGGTTAATCCCTCCCTTACCTTAAGCCCCCAAAGGGCTTTAAATTTTTATTTTCTTTTTAAAGATAAAAATTAATTTAAAAAAGAAAGAAATAATAAAAAAAGTTAAAATAAAGAAAAACTTTAAAAATTTTTAAAAAATTAAATTAAATTTTAAATATAAAAATAAATTAATTAATTAAAATAAAATAATTAAAAAAAGATGAAAAAAATAAATAAATTTATTTTATTTTAAAAATTAAAAATAAATAAAACTTAAAATAATATTTAATTAGAAATTTATTTAATATTTTGAGTTTAAAAATCATTGTAATTCTCTTTTTTTTTTTTGATTGTTTTTCAAAAAACTATGGCTTCTAGTTTTGGTTTCAAGGTGTCTTTCAAATACCTTGAACATGCTTGGTATTTTATGGAGCACAAATCAAAGGATTTTTTGGTGATCACTGCAGAGAATGTATCAAGCGTGAAATATTCTCTAGATGCAGTAAGAAATGGTGGCATGGTCTCAAACATGTATCAACATTAAAGAAAACAATTTGATAGAAGTTGTGCACAAAGGAAAGAATGATGAGGTGGTTTACAAGTTACGAGTTACTCACAAGCACTTCTTGAAGCCCTTACCAGATTTAATTGAGGGATCCCAAGAATTACTTAGTGCCTTAGAAGCATTGAAGAAAATGTGGGATGCATTTCCAAGTGGTAGTGTTGTACCTTCAGAAGTAGTAAGTGCAGCAGTAAGTACGCCATCTATAACATGTAACCCTCAAGTACTACCAATATCTATGGCGATAACTACGGTAACTCCGGCAGTAACTACAGTATCTCCAACTGTACCTACACCATTGACTGCTGCAACTACAGGAACAAGAAGGAGTGATCATGGAGCATATTCAAGTTCTATAGCTATTCCCAGAAAGAGAGCAAAAATAACTCCTACTCCACGTGCAGATCGTTCAAGTGCAAGTTATTTAAAACCAGGCGAAAAATTGGATAGCAATGAACAGGAGGATCCACAAGAAGAAGATACAAGTCTCGAAGACTTTTCTATAAGTGTGGCAGACTTACATCCTCTAGAGGATGAGGGATACATTTGGGGATTTTCACAATTTAGCATGGCCACAATGCTTATTGATCGAGCTTCGTTGTTCACAAATCAAAGAAAGCTAGATAAGACATTTGCATGCAAATTGTATGAAGATACGAGGAAAACAAGAACTCCAGTTGCCACTAATATCACTCTTCATCCTATGGCATTTAAGAGACTTCAAGAAGATGATCCTACATTGCCTGATGTCACATTTCAGAAGCACGTGGACTTTCTTGATGCTTTTAAGAACTTTAGAAGGAGTGACTTTGTTCATGGAGAGGCTTTGTACCAAAGCCGATATGGGACTGACATCGAGAAGAGATACATGCTGGCAAAGAATAGATTCTTGGAAAGATGCAGGTTTGAGCCCATTGATGGGAAACACTTTTGTGAAGCTTGCAGGATCACCCTTGATGAGGGAAGAAAAGGAAACTTGCCACAGATTGAGTGGATAGAAAAGTTTCAACGGGTCATTTGTCATATATGCATATTTAACGATGACTCGAAGTACATTCTAGAATCAGAAAGGCTGAATTCTACTCCATTTAGGTTGAAAAAAAGCTCTTCTCTTTTTGAGATCTTGATAAAGGCAAGGGAGTTATGGATGGGATGTGGAAAGCCACAAACAGTGAAGGGCAGGAGACCTACATCTAAGTACATGGCAAAGAGGACTCGGTTCTATAGATGCTTGAAAGGTATTGTAAGCAATACGCAAGGCATACCAAGTAATAAGGTTGAGGCAAAGGATTTGAACACCGTGATTGCAAGATACAGGGATGTTACTTGCATTGTCTTCCATGAGGACTCAATGTTTCAAAGCATCGTGGATGTTTGCCAAGCATATGAAACAGGGAAGATATCCTTTGAGGCACTAGAGCACACTACAACTCAGAGAAAAGAAATAAAGAAACCGATGTCTATTGTTTGGTGGAGAGCATTAAGGTTTGTTCCAAATGCAATAATAGAAGAAGTATGCAAGAAGATCCTAAGTGGTGAGTGCTTCTTTGGAAAGAAGAGCAAGCATAGCTACTTGGATGAAGTGGTCACCCGAATGATTCAAGGTGAGGCTGCTCTCTCGGCACTATTATTTTTATTGAAATCTGATGATGAGTTAGCTGGCAAGTCAATTGATGTGGATAAGAAGAAAGCACTTAGCCTAGGTCAACTCCTTGATAAGATATGGGCTAGAAAGTGGTTGGCTTCAATGGATGCAGATGCCACACCAACAAAGGATCTAAGAGCTAAAATGCCAAAGGTTGTTGAGACAGAATATATGGACATCAAGAAAAAGGCCTTGCAGTCCACTGCCCAAGGTAGAGCAATTGGTGGTTTAGATGATGGTTCTCCATTCAGCTTCTCCTATGATATCCTGCTATCAGAGAATGATACAAAATTTGCACACATCAATGGCATTGATACAGAGCATTTCATAACAATGAGCGGTCATGCTTGGGAGAAGCCATGCGTATTTTTCATAGATGAATTGCAAGACCTTGCAGTGTCACGGATAGTTGAACTTGTGCAGTTTATCGTAGAAGGTCCTATGGCAGATAAGAAAAGATCAACGTTGGTCCTGTTCATGACAAAATCACAAAGGGATGCCTTGTATGCGAGTTTGACATCTGCATTTGGGTATTTACTTTCAAAAGTATACCATGGTATAGTCCTACGTAATCATATGACTATCCTTGAAGGCACTACCATTCAAGTCTTGTAGCCTTTCTTGATGTGCTTCTTATCCAAGGGTGGTGGCAAAATTCCTTTGACTCTTGAGCTTCATTACTTTGAGGACAATAAGGTTAAGCTTGATGCAACAATGGTGGATTACAGAAAGTCGATGGATCCTGATGTGATACTAGAGATGACAAAGAATTTACTGAATGATGGGTGGGAAGTAGCATTGTATCGAATGGGTTTTGCTGCTGAGAAATTGCTACGCCAAGGTAGAAATGTAAATGTCATTGATACCCCCCATCAAATTGAGTTCTTTGACACATATTACAGTTGCACTACCTTCTTTGAAGAGGAAAATGTCAAAGAAGAGGGTAGTGAGAAAAATGTCAAAGACGAGGGTAATGAGTCTGAGGGTGATGATTCTAGCTCAGGTGATGATGAGGATGAAAGCTCTGCATCCGATGGCTTATGCCAAGAAGAAATCCACACAAAGAATAAGGGTGATCAATTGTCAACTAGAGTCAAGGAGGTTCCACTCATCATATGGGAAGGCTCGCGGTAGCAAGAAGTAGTACAGCACGTCACAGGAAAAGGTAAGGCTAAAGAGGTGGAAGCACTTCCCTTGAAATTAAAAGTGAGGAAGGCACCCTTGATCTTGGGTGAAGGACATGCAAGTGGATCAAGCAAGGAAGCCTTACTCAAAGAAGGTATGGACGAGGCAAAGCATGACCAGGAGGAGTTACCAAGAGGCATAGATGGTTCTTCAACCATGACCTTACAGACTCCAGAGCAGCCTACTAGTCAAGAACCTAGTAGCCAGGTCCCTACTCACCAAGAACTTGGTCATGAGACTCTAGAGCAGCCTACTAGTCAGGTGCTTGGAATTGAAGAGCAAACTACTGAGGACCTTGCTACTAAGACTCCAGTCTTAGAGCAGCCTATTAGTGAGGACCTTGCTAGTCAAGGGCCTGGCATTGAGGACATTGGTATTGAGTAACATGATGGCTGACGGCTTTGTAATCACAAGTTTTGAACTTCTATGTAAAGCGAATATCTAATAAAAAGTTTACTACTTTTTTGATTTCTTTACTCTCATTATTGTGTATAAAGATTGTTTATGAGGTCCATTTTATACTTAATGGTGTATTTTAAACTTTATGTCAAATGTATTTTTATAGTTAAGGGTGTTTTTTAATACCAAGTGAGGTGTATATGTACACCACTCACACATAAAAGGATTTATCTACACTACCTTTCTAAGGGGTTTATGTACACCACCTTTCTAAAAGAAATGGTCATAAAGGTGTGTGCACACCACTTATACATAAAGGTGTTTATTTACACCACCTTTCTGAGAGAATTGGTCATCTATTATTGGTCATCTATCGATGTTCTTAGGTGATAGTAGCTCAATTTACAAGAAGTTATGAAGATGTTTATGTAGACCACCTTTGTAAGAGATTTTTGTAAAGTTATGAAGATGTTTATGTAGACCACCTTTGTAAGAGATTTGGTTATGCATTGATGTTCTTAGTACTTAATCATCAAATCTTTTGTTTTGAGTTGTCAAATCTAGTTCAAAAAACAACATTACTAGTATATTCAAAATATTTGGACTGTCTTTTAGTCCATTTCTCAAATTGGACTTTACACAAGTCCAAAAATTTTGAATAGTGTGTTTTGATAAAGGATCTTGAGAAAATGTGAGCAAATGATACTGAGGCAAAATGGCCTTTATTTTGGCCAAATGTTGGTAGCAACTTGTGCCCATCATTTGATGTCTTTGAAATGAGTTTGATTCGCTAATCCTATGTCCATATTGTGGTCCGAGGAAGAGAGAGTTTATGCTAGAAGTAGATATAGAGATCCTATGCTTTGTTGCAGTTGGACCATCGAACGATGAGCATGAGAATGTTAAGTTTTGGGTTGCAAAAGTGGTGGATGTGAGCATGGATGACAAGGGAAAAGTTGCAACATTTACAGCACTATGGTATGAGCCAAGGGGTAGGAAGGAGAACCATGATAACAATACACTGTATATTGGCTGTTTGAAAAAGGAATGGGTTCGAAACCATGAAGCAGTTTTAGAGCTTTCCACAGAGACAGTCATAGTATCTTGGAAATCAAGGACAAAGAAAACAAGGAAGCACATGGGATATGATGTAGAAGAAAAAATAAGAATACCGCTACCCATTATTTTGCACATTACAGAGTTTTTGAAGATGCTCGCTAAGGAGGAAGTAGAAGAAGATAGCGCAAATGAAGAATGCCCATGACAATACCATTCAAGCATGTAAGCAACAAGTGATGATGAATCAGACATTCAAACAAACTAGTTACCTATTTGTACTTAACACGTTTGTAAAGGCAGAATTGAGTTATTGAAAAGGCTACAGAGTCAGACTCCTTTGTACAAAGACTCATGGAGAGCATTGAGGATTGTTAAAAACAAGAAATACAAAAGTAGGATTTAATCGAAGTTTTTGCATTAGTAGTGCACCATTATAGAGACATATTGTGAATTTATTATGTGGAAATGATAGTGCCAAAACTTGAACTTTTGATTCTTGAATGATATTTTCATAAAGTAAACTTTTCAATTGGGAAGGATTTTCGGGATTAGTCCAAGAGTAGACATATGAGTCCAAAATTAATGAAATAAGTGTTGGAGGTACAACCCCCATGTGCTAGTGTGGCTGTATGTTGTTGCCAATCAATTTGGTAATTGATCTGCCAACACCATCCCTTAGGGGGGTCACTATGTATAAACCCTCTATACCACGTGCGTTCAAGGCATATTTCTAAAATCCCTTAATGGTAAATTTTTCATTAATAAAATGTACCCCTTTTCTATACAAATCTGTAAATTTTTTCAAAAACTATTTTAAATAGTCCCTTATGTATATTTATTTCTGTAAATTTTAGAAATAAAAAATATCCTTCTGTTGAACTCACGTGATAGGGCTACATATGATGAGTGACCCCCCCAAGCACCATCCTCTGCCCCAAATGGCCCGTTCATTGAATGTGCCCGTGGGCATAACATGAAAGATGTTTTCCCCTATGGTTATTCACCATTGCATCAATATGCAAATTACCAATTGCAGGCATGCCTTGGATTGTACGATGGAAGTAGGTGTACCTCTGATAATTGTTCCCATACCTTCTGCAAGTGAACTTGTGGCTTGCACTTGGATCCACCTAGATTTTGTGGAATGTAAAAGTTGCCTTGTAAATTATCATTAGGCCCATATATTTAAGTTTAGTGTTTGGGAATTCGGACTCTTTTATTCCTTGCCCCTTCATGCAGGCAACCTGCATCTTAATCTCTTTTTTCCTATGTATAGCTGAAATGATTTGAAGGGTGAGTGGCATAGTCCTACTTAAGCTTGCTACTATATAACCAAACATTTTAACTCTATTGAGCATAGATATTCTACAAGCTCCTTGGGGGGTTATTTCCACCACCTGATAGGGACCCATGCCCCTATATCTAAGCTTACACTTCATGATTCTTACACTATATAAGAGTGCAAGATCACCCTCATTTAGTTCTTTGTTCCTAATAATGCAATTAAACCATTTCTTCTAATGTGTTTTTTCAACCTTAAGGCCATATGCAGCTTGACGTCTAGTCTTCTCAAGCTTTCTAGCTCGATTAAGTGCACCACTGAAAGTCTAGCCGGTTGTGTAGCTCACAATTGTGAGCTCATATCAACCCGCAAATTACATGCTAGAGAATGTTATGGACCACACTTGTTTATTTACTAGTAAGATGAAATTTGTGGCATACTATACCATGCATTTATGGAATTTGAACTTATGTAGGTATGTTATCTATGTCTAAACTATGTTAGGTATGTCTAACCTAGCTAGGTGTCCTTTACTCTGTAGATCTAAACAAAGAATCATGATAAGTGCAAATGTAGGTATTGTTGGCTACTGTACTAGTGTGTGTGAAATACCGACATTCGCGTACAGAGTACAACAGCGCGAATGATCATAGTGTAGATATGCTTTATCTCAGCATACCTTTCTTCAAATGCTTCTGCACAATGTGCCTATCATACCAAGCCTTCCTCTATCTTTATATTATCTACACATCTTGTGGCCATAGTTCATGTAGCTCAATAAGCTACTGCAAGCATTGCCTAATTGCCTCTGGTTCACTGAGATGGTGATCAGTAGGCAAAACAAAAACTCAAAACTAGAAATTCCATTAGAACCATAGATTCTAAGCCAATTGACATACAAAATGGAGTGAGGTTGGTTGTAACCTTGTAAGACACTCTATAAGCCCACAATGCTACACGCAATTTTATATCCCAATCCATGCAATTGGAATTCACACTTTTGGAAAGAACAAACTTTAGAGATTTGTTGGTGGAGTCATCTTGTCCATTACACCATATAGAATAGGTTGTGGCCACTCGGTGTACCACCTTAAACTCCTTAGTCAAAAACTCAAACACCTCATTCATAAAGTGAGTACCTTGCCTTGTTCACTAACAAATTCAATTGGACATCCATATCTGCATATAATATTTTTCATGAGAGAATCTGATGTAGCTCGAGCCTAATTATCTCCTATAGCTTTAGCTTTAGCCCATATTGTAGCATAATCTATAGCTACAATAACATATTTGTTTTGATGGGTTGTACTTTTAAAATTACCAATGAAGTCGAGGCCCCAATGTTAAAAAGCCTACCACACTCACTCAAGTGCAAAGGCATGTAATCTCGGGGTGGCATCTTCCTTGTGTGATGACCAGTGTCACACTAAACATAATGACCATGCAAATATTTTGAACAAAGTACTCCACCATAATCCATCTTTTAAGACTTTCCTAGGAGTTAGGACTAAGGTCTCTAGTAGAATGAACTCTAGAAGGAATCTTATGAGATTCATGTAGTACAACATCCCATGCACATGGCAACACCCATCTATATATGACACCATCATAACCCTGACAATACAATTTCCTACCTATTAAGCTGTACATCCAAGCTTTCATAGCTAGTTGCCTATGCTTATCGTTCGGCATTTGCTCTGTAAAAGTACCCTGTGAGAGATAGTTGAACAACTCATCATACGGTGTTTCAATAAAATATATTGCAAATAAATTGGCATCTGGTAATTTGATGACTACACTTGCCTCATTTGCTAATGTTGGGAGTCAAGACAAAGAACCAACTTCTACATGTGACTTTCCAGGTTTATGAATGATCCAAAACTTAAATTCTTGAAGCAACAACATCCACCTTACCAATCTACCCTGAATCACTATTTTGTTGATAAGGTACAATAAATCAAGAAGTTGAATTGATTTCCCAACAAATAATGTTTGAATTTCTAGTATACACTATACATCATACCAAGTTCTTATCACTCAATGGTACTACAGTTGCACTCAAGTTGAGTATTTCCCAGCAAACAATTTTTGAATTTATGTACACTATGCACTATACCGAGTGCTTCTTGCTCGGTGGTACTATAGTTGCACTCAAGTTGAGTAAACAACTTGCTTGCATACTAAACTAGATAGTCCAACTTGCCATTTAGTTGTGCCAATATAATCCCGATTGCATAACCAAAAGCAGCCACAGGCACATGGAAAATGGCATCCCACCTTGGTTCTCTAAGAATAGTTGTTTAAAAATCATGCTCTTTTAATGTATGGAGGCATTTTGTAACTCGGGTCTCCAATGGAACTTCATATCCTTCTTAGTGAGTTCATACAGTGGAGTTTCCATATTAGCAAAATCTCGATTAAATATTCTATAAACATTTATAAAAGCAACAAAAGATCTGAATTGATTCAATTGAGGTCTTTTGATTCTATTTATAGTCTATAAACAATTGATACAAGGTTGAAGACTTGGGCATTCTATAAGTATTCCTTAGTTCAGTTGTAAGGCCATCCTTAGAAATCACATGACTAGGTAGAATACCAGCTCAAACATAGAACAAACTTGTGGCAAGATTCAATGAAATACGCACCTATCTACATCTATCAAATACTTTTTCCAAATATAGTAAATGACAAAGACAATTGAGTATACACAAAAGTCTTCCAAATAAATAGCAATAGACTCAGTCAAGTAGTATTTGAAGGCTTCAAACATGAACCTTTGGAAAGTAGATGGTGCAATCTTGAGTCCCAAAGGCATGACTTTACTGGCATACGCACCCCATTCACTGGAAAAACAAGTGCCAGTGTGATCCTCAAGTGTAATAGAAATTGGATTATATCCATCCATATATTAGTACAACTCATGTCTCGCAGCTTAGTCCAATATACCATTTCTCAATGGTATAGGAAATGGTTGTGGGACAATTTGGCCATTTACCTGGGGGTTCCACCAAAAAGTATGTAAGTATACCATGTGATCTCAAATGGAGGGGGTTTTTTATTTAAAACTTTAAGGTAAATTTACAAAAATATATTTACATATGGGGGTTTTTAATTAAAATTGGAAAAAAATATGTACTAAGTTTGTATAGGAAAAAGGGTTCTTTTTATCCATGCAAAATTTTATAGATAAGGGGTTTTTTAAATACCCTTTGAATGCACGTCGTTTCTAGGGTTTCCTAATATTGCACCCCCCAGGGGCATTTAGCTTTCTATAATCCACACATGCTTTGAGTTTTTTGTTATTCTTGGTACTATCACAGTAGGAAATAATCAATCCAAGGATGTTTTTATCAAAGCTATGCTTATATATTACTATAAAACCTTGGTGAAAGTTTTCAAGATAGATTTTTTCGTTTCACAATATTGGTATAATATAGTCTTTTTTATATTTTTTCTTTTGAATTTTGAAGGGAAAAATGTAAATCTTGGTGAAATTTTAATTTATTTTGCATAAGAGTTTCAAATCCTGGCGAATGTTTCAAACATTTATTTCTACTTCTTAACAAAACTAACTTGAAAAAATCATCCATGAACCAATCACTTCTATCAATTAAATAAATAACAAACCATTTCTTCCCCAAAGTGCATAAAAGACCCCTCATATATGCAAATCTTCTATGAAAAGTGGTATGAAAAGACATCCCTTTATTGAATGCATGTATAATCATGTTACATATTTCCAAGGGACCCCCTCATAGAAACAATGGAGTCTATATCTTTTGTTGGCATGGCCTATTTACCAAAATTTAAGTCATCAAATAGTGAGTGGATGGAGACTTCTAAATCCCTCTAAGCTTGTATAAGCATATCAGCAATTGTTCCTTGGAAAACATGTAGGTAGTAGTAAAAAAGATTTATTCATATATGAATAAACTATGATGAAACCACAAAGCATCATGTCATTCTATCTATGTGCTACTAGTGCCACATTTATTTTAACTAAATTGAAGCATCACCCACCGACCACCGACTTAGGGAACCAAACCTTAAAGATTTTCTTTGGGCATGCCATATTTATCCATATTTCTTGTGGTCAAGGTGTGAGAGATACGAGCCTTAACTGCCTCAACTAATCCAATACACAAATACTTGATAATATGCTCCCTTAAATAGAGAGTAGTGTACTAAAACATAGTTATTTGTATCGGCAAAAATCATGGCTTTTGAGAAAATATAATTTAATGTTATGTTGCATCCCCCTCGCTCAACTTGCTTACACAAAGTAGATGACATGTTCTTACCTATATGTTAACTATAATAAAGATCCTTTGTATCCCAATCTTATAGCTTATTTACTTTTCATGTTCCGAGGAAGAGTTTCTTGTGGAAACTAAGGTCTTTTTGGACGACATATACTTAAAGTAAAATCACATTCCAATTATAATACTCTAGTTCAAGAGAGGTGGATATGAGTAGAACAAGCATATGAGGGACATGTTTCTAGTCTAATTGTAACTTATTAATTAATCCTTAAACATTATGATATGAGTTACGTGATGTTTGGTTGATAGGGCTACACAATTGGGCATGCAAGGTGTCTTATGGTCTCGTGGGCTATGGCGATTACAATCCCTTTTTCATTGACTCAATTACAGCTATATGCCCGCTTGGTGTTTCGAGTTTATAGAACTGAGAAATATCATTATTTAAAAATGTAATATTGCAAAATACATGCTTTTCCCGGAAAAAAAAAGCCTATTTAGACTATATGAAAAACATTATATCTAATATGATGGGTTGTTTCCATGCCTAGGAAGGCATTAAGTCTAAGTGACTAGGTGACCTCATAAACATTATATGTTTTATTAAAAAGCCTCTCGAAGGGCAGTGCCTCCCCAATCACTCGCTCTCGCTCTCTCGCGCGCACACACACACACGGGCACTCACACATCCTTTCCCTCGCTCGTCAGTTCGTGGGCATGTGCTAAGACCGCCAGATTGGGCTTTGGGCAGCCACTGTACTATTATTAAGTATAGTATGCTATACAGGCGGTACTAGGTAGACACTCCTTTCGGAGTCGTATAAGCATGCAGAAGAGTGTGCAGAGATCCATCGGTCCTTCAGTGCTTTCCACAGAACAGCTGGTAATCGCTGGTCTGCCCATACGTGCCCAATTCCCTTAATCGGCTGCAGTTGTTCTACGACCACAACTTCTCCCTAGAGCTTGCTCTCTCGATCCACTGATTTTCGACATCATAGCAGTGGCCACTGGCATTCCCTCAACGTTCCAGGCCCTAGCGAGAAGCAGCATGACAAGCTCCAGATCCCTTGTCCTGGTCATTATTCTCTTCCCTTCTCCATTTTGTTCGATTGCCGATAGTCCATTCGTTAGCTATAGATTTCATGCCGTAATGATTTGAAATTGTTATAGCTGCTTTTCCCTCGAAGTCGTTGAACTTGAATTATCACGCTTTCGAGTGCAATGTCCAGCACATCAACGACGTCTTGCATGTAGGTTCATTTCATACGTTTTAAGACGGACGTACAGTGCTGATGGGCTTCTTGTCGAATGTGGATGCCAGACAGTGTTGAGCTTGATCTTGGCGGGCGACATTGCAGGCCCCGGGTACGCATCATTGCAAGCGTGGAAAGATCCAAACATTGGCGTGACAATTCCGCCGATTCTAGCAAGCCGTGTCACACAACTTAGTGCCTTGGCTACCGCTAAATACGTCGCTCAACTGAGCTCTAGAACGGACCCCGGAAATGTCTGAGCATTGTGTGATGAAGGAGGTTTTCTCTGCGATCAGAGTACCGACGTGGTTCCTGTACTTCTATATTCCTTTGGTAGGTATTTCCTCCCGTCCAGCAGCAATAATATGTCGCGGATGAAAGGTCTCAACCTCAGAATGTTTTTTGGAGAGAAGCAACTCCTTCTAGGCCACAAAATCCGGCTATCCGAACAACACAAGCCCGTACCTGGAAGGGCATTTTTGCCCCGTGCTCTGGAAAAAGAAATGCCATTCCTCAGCCAGGAGCTAAACAAGCTCTTACAACTGTTTGGCTTCTCTAACAGCTCTCACATGGCGACCAGCATGGCGGAGACTTTAAGCATTTGCGAAGCTGATCCGAGGGAGGATGAGCTCAAGGCTTGTGTGGCGTCCCTTGAAGCAATGGTAGAATTCGTAACGTCCGTGATTGGAACGAGGGATCTAGAAATTTTAGTGGGAGCCCAGAATACCCTCATGCCAGAACAGGAAGTAACAGTAAAAGGCCTTATGGAGAAGAAGTCCGCCTGGAGGGGAACGGTGGCTTGTCACAATGCAATGTTTCCATATCAAGTCTTTTACTGCCATTATCTGCGGGGCAGCAAGGTATTCAAAGTCGATCTAGAGACACATCAAGGTGAGCTGATATCAGCTGTGGCGTCTTGTCATCACGAATCCAAGCTTGGGAGCCTGGCAAACGAGCTGTTAAAGGAGCTGAAGGTGCAGCGTGGTGAGCTGATTTGCCATTGGAACTACGGCGACAACGTAGTCTGGATATCAAGCTCGTTGAAATCCACGCAGGTCCTGTCGAGCTTTCCTATCCAACAATATGCTCCTTCCAACTAGCATAGTTTCAACATTGTAATTTTTGTTAGCGCTCCAATTGCCCTTCTAAGGCATAGCTTCCAATAAACACTCGACATACTTGTATGTCTAGTATTTCTTGTTTTTCCTTTCCTATGTTTTACTTCTTTTCAATAAAGATCCTTCTTCTTTTTATGTTTTTTAAAGCAACAACAAGTCCCACGTTTACAAAAGAGGTCAAGAGCTCTCATCTTTTTCTTATGAGGAATTCTAATTTCCACGTGTAACCTCCAATACATACGTTAAGATATGCACCCAATTGAATAGCAAAAAAGCTCCATGTACATTAGAAGTTAGAAAAGCTCCATGTACAAATAGTAGAAGTGAGATTATCGAAACTTAAAGCACGTAAATACACATAACCTGCAATAAATTTAGTTTAAAATTCATTGTTATTTTTTTAATGTGTGATTAAGATATGCTATGTAAGTCAATTATTTGGACTCTCCTATTTTTCACCTCATTCTTGGTTGTCAATGGGACATGTAGGCGCACATATTTTTCCAGGAAAAGAGAGGGGCGTGCACAAATGGCACATTAGGGTTTGGAACGTGTAAACTCCTCCCCCCTTACAAACGATTGCCATCGTTGATTCACTTACTTTTGAAGGAACATAGTCCAGTAGGGAGAGAAGGTAGGGTAGGAAGGAAAGAGAGCTATGGGGTGTATGCATGTTTGGTTGGACTAAAAGGTAGTGTCCATGGACAATGCTTTTTGAGTGTCTATAAAAGCACCTTGCAAGTGCAGATTTGAAAGTGGTGAGTGATAAAAACTAACACCCCACACGTCCACCGTCCTATCTCATAATGACCTGGTAACTCCTCTTCTCCCTCGACCACAATCTTTGGCTACTCTGCTCTCACTTGATTGTGTCTCCCTCCTTTTGTCTCATGTCTTTTGGCTTGCAAGCTCACTCTTGTCTCTCCTAGCCAACCTGTCTCTTCCAATACTGCAAGCTCTCTCTCTCTCTCTCTTTGTGTGTGTCTATGTTGTTTGCTCTGCTTAGCTTTAACTTTTTGCAATTCTCTATGAGCACATTGCTTTTCTCTTCCAAGCTCTATTTTTTTGCAATTCTCTGTCGACACATTGCTTTGCTCTTCCAAGCTCTAACTTTTCACAATTCTCTATTAGCACATTGCTTTGCTCTTCCAAGCGCTAACTTTTTCAATTCTCTGTCACCACATTACTTTGACACTACTTTCAGAATGATGAAGCTCTCTCTCTCTCTCTCTCTCTCTCTCTCTTGCTTGCTCGCTCGGGATTTTCTATTCTTGATTGATATTTCAGAATGAAACTAGTGATCTTTTACAGGTGTGTCTAACGTATTTGCCTTTCGCACTAAAGGATGTCAATGTAGGGACACTGAGACATCTAATCAGTTGAGAACAAGAGGTAAACATTGTGAGAGAATATGAGGGTACAAAGAAAAGAAAGCATTGACAAAAAACAAGGATGAAGCAAGCTGTTGGAGGTCAGGCTACTGTTGAAGTTGACGTGGACAAGAGATGAAAGATAGGGAATGAGGTTGTGTCATTCTTACTGAAACAAAAAAGTAGAATGGACTCAATAAGCTAAAAAGGATATCTTTGAACAAATCATTTCTCATCCCCATGTCAAGCATTTGCATAATGCCAACGATGAGCTTCAGTTGTTGTAGGCAGTAATTGTATCCAACATTTGTAGCACCTTAAGCCATGTCAAGTAGACACGAACCTCTATTGAAGTTTCCTTCAAAAGGTCTACCATGATGATGGTGATGAATTCTAATGGACCAAAATACCATGAATTTAACCTTACAAAATCCTCAAAGCTTCTAGGTAGAAAGAATTCATACTCTGCAAAATCTTGTTTGTTGGTCGAAGATGAGGGAATGTTGTTGTTATTCATGTGTCGAAGACAACGGCGATGTAGCAACATTACACAGGAGGTTCAGGATGTTTTCTTTGCATTTTGGACTCAAGAAACAAGGGTGTACCCTAACAAGAAATATGGATGTCGAAAGAGGTTAGGCAAAAAAAAGCTGTGTGAATCATCCTATCCACCTTCTCAAGGAACCTTATTGTCCCTATATAATTTCTATGGATTTTCGGATTTCTTTGGATTGAGGTGCTTTTTGACTACTTTGAAAATGTTGTGTAACTACTAGGGGCCATAATGAAGATCACGTGTAATAAAACTACCAATTCCTGGTGTTTTTGGACTACTTTGGAACTACTTGGGGTCATGTGCACTCCCCCAAGCTAGGGGCCACACACCAAACCAGCTTTTGGGACTATTTGAGAGTGCTTTCAAAATGCTTTGTGGCTAGAGCCATGATAAAGTGCTTTGAGGTTGTTTGAGATTGCTTTGAGAATGGTTTGTGGTGGGGCTGGATCCATGATAAACAACTTTGAGACTGTTTTAGGCTTATTTGAAAATGTTTTATGGCTGGATCCATGATAAACTGCTTTGTGACTGATTGGATCCATGATGAGTTGCACTGAGAGTGTTTTCAGATTGCTTTCTGATTGTTTGGGGCTTCTGAATGTTTTTAGATTGCTTTCTAAATGCTTCTTGACTATTTGAGAGTGCTTTCGGAAAGTTTAGGTGGCTGGAGCTATGATAAAGTTCTTTGAGGATGTTTGAGATTGCTTTGAGAATGCTTTGTGGCTAGAGCGATGATAAACTGCTTTGAGACTATTCAAGGCTACTTTGAAAATGCTTTGTGGCTGGAGCCATGATAAACTGCTTTGTGACTTATTGGATCCATGATGAACTACATTGAGACTGTTTTCATATTGCTTTCTGATTGTTTGGATCTTTTAGAATATTTTCAGATTGCTTTCTAAATGCTTTTTCACTGGTTGTGGAGCCATGATAAACTACTTCGAGCATGCATTGAGACTGCTTTCTGACTAGTTGTGGAGCCATGATGAACAGTGTTGAGACTATTTTTTGACTGCTTTCTGATTGTTTGGATTCATGATGAACTACTTTGAGAGTGTTTTTAGGCAATTGCTTTGAGAGTGTTTTCAGGCAATTGCTTTAAGACTGCTTTGAGTAACTACTTTCAAATTGCTTCTAGTAACTGCTTTGAGACTGCTCACAATGCACAAAGGGGGCACAAAGTGATATGATAGTTTTGGTGACAAACAAACCTATGGGATGGCATGTTGAACTGCTTTGAGAGTTGTTTTCAGATTGCTTCTTGACTTTTTGGAGACATCATAAACTGTGGTGAGAGTGTTTTCAGACAGTTTCTTTGATATAGCTTTTAAGTGCTTTCAATAATTGCTTTGAGACTACTCACAATACACAAAGTGATATGATAGTTTTGGCCACAAAGAAACCTATGGGATGGCATGATGAACGACTTTGAGAGTTGTTTCAAATTGCTTATGAGTGGTTAGAGACATCCTGAACTACTATGAAAGTGTTTTCCGACAATTGCTTTGAGACTCCTTTGAGTAAGTGCTTTGTGACTGCTTTGAGACTGCCCATAGTGTGCAAAGGGGCCACAAAGGGATATGATAGTTTTGGCTACAAAGGACCTATGGGAAGGCATGATGAACTCCTTTGAGAGTTGTTTCAGTTTTCTTTTGAGTGGTTAGAGACATCATGAACTACTATGAGAGTGTTTTCAAACAGTTGCTTTGAGACTTCTTTGAGTAACTCCTTTGAGACTGCTCATAATGCACAAAGGGGACACAAGGTCATATGATAGTTTTGGCCACAAAGAAACCTATGGGACAGCATGATGAACTACTTTGATAGTTTTTTCAATTTGCTTTTGAGTGGCTAGAGGTCCATTATGAACTACTATGAGAGTGTTTTTAGAGAATTGGCTTCATATGATCAATCTTCTTTGCTTCTAGATCCCAATGACAATAGCCCATCCCTCCACTTTCACCATAATCTAGAAAGATGCATTTCCAGACTTAGGATCTAGCTTCTTCCAAATCTCTTTTGGCACTTGTGCATATGCCTCACACCCAAATATACGCAAATGAGAGTAAGAGGGCTTCTTGACACTCCATGCCTCTTCAGGAATAAAACCATGCAAACTCTTACTAGGTCATCTATTGATCACATGCCTCATCCCAAAAACCACCAGAAAGACTTGCATTGGAAAGCATACATTGCAACCTTTTCTAAATGGTGTGGTTCATCTATTCTGCAACTGGATTATGCTTTGGACTAGGAGGGGACATGAGCTCGCTCTTGATCCCACATGTATCACAGAAATGCTAAAAGTCATGATAGATATACTCTCCACCATTAGGCATTTAAGCATTCTACCTGATTGATTTTCAACCAAAGCTAGCCATTTCTAAAATACCTAGAACACATCACTCTTTCAAGCTATAGCATAAGACCAAACTTTCCTAGTTGCATCATCAATGAATGTCACATAGTATTTAGTCCCACCTAATGACCATGTAGGCATGGGACCACATATGTTTGAATGCACCAAATCAAGCTTTTCAAGCTCTTTCTTGAACCCCCTTCTTTTATGGACTGACTTAGTCTGCTTCCCACATAGACAGTGCTCACAAAATTCAAAATTAGAAAAACTCAAATGTGGTACATAACCCAAAAAGAGTTAAGAGTTTCATTCCATTTTGGCTCTCGTGTCCCAACTGGCAATGCCATAAAGAAGTACTTTGCTGCTCGGATATTACATCAACATCATCAAATACCCCAATACTTGTAAGGGATACAATGTGCCACACTTAGTACCTCTTGCCAAAACCATAGAGCCCTTGTAAATTTTCCAAATCTGAAATGCAAAGGTGGTTTGAAAACTAGCATCATCTAGCTGACCTAATGAAATAAGACTCTTTTGGGCTAAAGCCCAATGGCCCAGTATATACCCCTTTGTACCATACATACATAATAAGAGCTTACCTTGATCTGGGTGAGTTAGAACCCAGCATTTTCAGTTGTTCTCCCTTTCTTTATTGCTCTCCGATAAGACCTCCTCTCCATCAACTGGTATCAGACTTTGGTTCAGCGAACCCAATAAGGAGACTGTAGCATTGCAGTGTTGCTGTTCCAAGAGCCCGAACTTGTTGCGTGGAGTATCCAACTACCCATGTGCTACCCCTGAGAGGTGTATTTTGACATATACTAGCTCGTTTTTACTGTTTCGGCCTCATATGTCAGGTTGCCTTGACTGTTCCAGTAGTCTATTGCCTTGTTTGAGCGGGGAAAAAGGAATATTATCCATCTACATTAAAAAGGACCTCATGCTCTGCAATTCCAGCCACTAGAAGTTGCTTTTTTGGGGCTTGAAAGCAAAAACGTCTTTTACTTGTGGCGAACTCCAGTTGATCAAAGGCGGCTGGTACATTCAGATTTCAATTGGGTTTATGCCTTCAAGTTGATGCATATCAAGCCAAAGGTTTGACTGAAAGTGATTGCTTACAATTGATGCATTTTGAGCCTTTGTTTGGCTAAGAAAGTGAGCATAAGTGGGTAGTGGTTTTCTGAAGTGGTCTTGTATCCCAAGAAGGGATTATTTTTTAGTGCAATACTCTTCCCGCTAAGGGAATTTTTCGGACAACAATTTTCAAAATTGTTGGGCTATTTCATTGGATTTTTTGCCTCAAATGCTTCACGAAAAGTTGGTGATTAGCAGTTTGCAGTCTTGTGACAGCAGTAAAAAGTGAGCAGGTGGCTGTTTTCAGAAGTGAATATCAGAGAATCCATGAGGAATTCTCTTCTGAGCTGAACTAAGAAGGTTTAGTTTTTTGGACAATATACAATCTTGTTTTTAAAAGTGTTTCAATTCGAGATTTGGAGAAAAAGTTATGATGCCTGGTATGCCCATGATTTGCAGTTTGACAGTTTATCATAGCAGCTAGAACAGGGCTACTTTCAGTAGTGAATATCAAACAATCCATAATGAATTTGGACCTACATTAAACTAAAGGTTTGTAGATGTATTGGTCATCTACAACTTTGTGTTTACAGCAAAGGCAACTGAGTTACAGTTGGGAAGATATTGACAGTTCAATACAGGCCAAAACTATTGTAGATTGTTATTATAGCAGTAAAAGTTTGTAGATGGTGGCTTCCAACAATAGATATAAGGAAATATGTAAAGATTTTGGACTTGCTCTAAACTAAGGAGTTGTAGAGTTCCTACAAGCTACATTTCTTCTGTTTACACTTTTTGCATCGAAGCTACCGTGCAAAAGCTATTGGCTAGTTTTGGGATGCCCTAAGGTCACTTATAGCAGAACATGTATTTGTGACAGTGACAGTGTGGTTGTTGCCATTGTTCGCATGCTATATGGATTTTCTGCATAGTGGCTCCTCCTCGACGCCCAATGCTACTTTGAAGGGGAAGAGTATATTTGGATTCCAATGGTAGTACCTCAGCATTCAATTCCCCTTACCCCATAATGTCCAAACCAAAACTAGTTCAGTCTCCAAGGCAAAGCATTTCCTTAAAAAGAAGGCACCTCGGGGGGTCCACCTTGTGTAAACCATGTATACCATGAGCATTCGAAAGTACAACTCCTTTGTAACCCCTTTCTCTCTATTTTATATACTGGTCCTATGATTTTTTGGGTCAATAATTATATCCCTTCTATAAGTATAAATTTGAAGAGAATTTATGTTTTTTCCCTCCTCTTGTAAAGTGACACCACCTATGAGAATCTGGGTTGTGCAACCAAACAAAACACCTTATTTTTTATTCCACAGGCATGCATGCACATGCGCGTGCGCAGATAGACACACACATATGCACCCACACATGCACACGCACTTGCATACATGTGTGCATGCATGCACACGCACACACACACACACACACACATGCATGCATGCATGTGCATATACACACACACACACTAGTTTGTAAGAAGTCAACAGAAGGGCTATTTCTCTACATGTTCTACTTTGCTAGTTGTGTAGCCCTACGATTGGGGAAAGACCTTTGCTAAATTTTGATTGTTGCAATGATCCAAAGCTTCCTTTTGAACTCACTTGGATGATCCCAATGGTCTCGTTATTGCAAGCATGGAAACCTGTACATAAAGCCACTTGCTGGGTGAACTCACCATCCATGTATACAGATATTGTGTGTTGTATTCATATGAGCTTGACAACTCCTCGGCTACCTCAAGGCTTCACACATCAAACCATGATAAGTTTTCCATGTTTAGAAACTTTTTCCTTGAACCTCTACGAATAATTTTTTGCATTTGGTAGTTCTTTCCTCTCTCCCAAAAGTAACAAAATCCATGGTTGATGTGAACATTCAGAGTAAGGATACAAGGGCAGCTACAGATGCAAGAGACATAAAGGGTGATGAGCAATAGGGACTATGATAAATTTGAGTTGTTGCATGAAGCAACGGCTTGTTAAGGAAGATGCGTGGTCAATTGATCTCGTGTCCCATGTGACACCTCGGTTAGAAGCAACCAGGTTTAGCTCTCATGATTAATCTTAGTGATGGTGAGTATAAGACACTTGGTGCCATGGCATTTTGCCAAGACCTTGCAAAATGAGTACTATTATTGAAATCATTGTTGGTTAAACTTTGCTTCCATTGATCAACCCAAGAAATACATATCCCTCTAAATTAGTTGACTCCACTGTATTGTTATCATGTACCTCAATCAAACTGTATGGACACAACAACACAAAGCAACTATAGATGCGTTTGATAGATGTGCAAAATAGCGGGCGCGTCTATAGGCACTGCGAGAATAGCAAAAATACAAGTGCGTCTAATAGCACGTCTATTAGCGCATCTATTTGCACGTCTATTATTAGTAAATGTACTATACATCACTTTGGAACATGGCCTAATAGGTATGACATACCACCACCTATTATTATCCACCATTGGCTAATAGACAACCTAAATCAAACACAAATACAATCATGTTATTTTCCTTGCATCGAAGGTATCAAATATTTAAAAGTGAGTATTTTTATATGTGTGTACAATACCTGTTCACATTGTTGTAGTAGTACTAGTATGTCCTTCTTACTTTGCCAAAACTTTGTGGAGTCAATCGTTACAAAGCCACTTGCATGGCATTTGATTGTTGCATTAGGGCCTCTTTCCACCATGTCCTTAAACCACTTTACATCCAAAACATACACAAAGAAGCGTCGAAAGTCAAGCTTAATAATATCTTGGATTATGCCATAATAATCATCCATGGCTCCATTGGCTCCCTTAAAGCTAGCAATGATGCGGCAATCTTGTGTGTTTCTCTTATCACCAATCCATTGTGTTCGAAAATGCTTGCCCTCACACCATATAGCATTGAACATAGTACACTACACCAAGACAAAATCAATTAAATAAGCAATCTAGATTGTTGAAAGCTCCTAACTTATGCATAACATTCTATATACTGACCTTGCTCATGCATCCCCTAGCATACTCCCATTTTTCCATTGTGATATGTATCCCCTCATCTCTCTCTTCTCTCTCCATTTCGTCAACTAGCCAATCCACATGAATATCCTTTAAAAGTGCTCTTACATGCTGAGGGTATGGCACATGAGATCCGTCATGTGTACGAAACAGGGCCCTTTCTCCTTGTCTTCTTGCCTTTGCATCCTCGTATCTTGTCACCCATCTTTTTATCACATCACTATTAAGCGTGCAATAGAGGTTGATATTATTAAGCAACTCCATGTCTATTAGTTTGCTGTGTCCTTTCCCTTGAGGCACAATAGAGGTCATCCTTAGGTCTTCATCATCTCTCCATAGTCATGGGAGAGAGCTATCCACATCAACAAGAAACTTAGAAATATATACAAGTGACTCTTGTATTAACCAACCCTCGGCCATGCTACCTTCAGGTCTTGCATTTTGTCTCACAAAACGCTTCAAGGTCTTCATGAAGCGCTCAAGGAAGAACAACCATCCTGCATGTACAGTATTGCATATAGCAATCTCATCCATCAAATGCACTATGAGATGTAGTTGGCTTGTGAGAATAGAACATGGAAATGTCTCCTCCACTAAACAAACCACCTCCACTAACATAACTCGAGCATTCTCAAGCGTGGTGGGATCTATTTCCTTTGAGCTCACATACCTAGAAAAAAAAAAGTATATCATATTAGCAATATGAACACCTTGCATGGAGCATTAATGCACTTCACATTTTGTATCATGTAAAGTACCTCACAAGCTCACCCATCTTGTAAATACAATCCTTCACGTATTTTGATGCACTATGAGAAATGCTAGTAGGTAATATGAACTAAAGACATGAGGAATGGTTGATTAGTTGCTTCTAATTCACTCACAAATTTGAAAGGAAAAAGATATTATGCACATAAAAGACTTACTTGGAGCATCTTGTGCCAATCATGAGATTTCAAGCCATATAATTGCTCTACACCTCTTTTCTTGCTCTTTGTGAAGGCCCCCTTCAAACACCTCATGCATCTAGTGGGAGCACGAATTGTAGTGATAGCTGGCTTCACCGCCACCATCTCTAGCTTTGATAACCTCCATGGTGCATGAGGTAAAAAGACACACCCATTTGACCTCTCTTGTGGCCGAGCTTCACGCATCCTCCCTATGGTGCGTAGATCCTCCCTTATGCCTACGGAATCTCGTGTCCCATTCAAATGTTCCCAAATGGTAGATGCCACATTCTTGAGGATATGCATGGGATCAAGAAGGTGATTGACCTTGAGGTGGGACCAATATGGTAAACGATAAAATATGGAGTATCTAAACAAAATCTGGTGTTAGCAGGCAATCTTTATTTCCATTCAATATAGCACATAATAGTTCCAAACCCTTACTGGCTCATGCCAAGTGATGCAGGAGTTGTGGATCCGTCCCAAATTCTCATCCAATCTCCTACAATGAGTGACTGTGGGGGGATTTCATTCCAAGGGGAGACATATCTAAGATGATCAGGTGGGAGAAATTGATATATGGTGATTCTCATAGATGACCTTATTCAATGCATCTCCCCCTGAGGCAACTAGCGAAGGGCCACAAATAGGACATGCATGGTAATCCGATGTAATGAGACCTGAACAATACACACAATTAAGAGTTCAAGGTGGGTTTAGGGTGCCATATCGATTGCCTACTCATAATTAAAAGTGCAATGCTTACCTAAACACTCGCCATAGCCTAAGAAGTCATGCATCATCCACATCAAGACTACTTTGTAATTAAAGTCTCGTGATGAGGGAGGCTTGCTCACATCATGCACCTCAATACCTCTCCAAAGTATCTCTAGCTCGTCAATCAAAGGCTCCAAATAAACATGAGGATCTTTGACTTTATGTTTCCCTAGAATTAGAAGGGATAACATAACATGTCCTTTCTTAATCGCCATAGAGGGTGGAAGATTATAATTCACCAATATCACTGGCCATACACTGTGAGAGGTGCTTTTGAGACCAAATTGGTTCACACCTTCCATACCTAATCCAAGTCTCAAGCTTCTAGGCTCTTCCTTGAAGCTTGGGCATGTGTCTTCAATATGCTTCCATGCAGGAGTGTCTGCGGGAGTTCTCCACTTGCCATCGGTTGATCGATGGGAGGAATGCCATGACATGAGCTCTGCAATGGATTTGCACTTGAAGATATGTTGGATGCAAGGGATTATGGGAAAATGTCACAGAACCTTACGAGGCACATCCAAAGTTTTGAGATCTACTCTACATCTTGCCTCTTCGCAAGTAGGACAATCTCTTGCATCCTTATGTAGTCCACGAAATAGAACGCAATCATTGGCGCATGCATGGATGTGCTTGTAATCTAATCCTCCAAGAGAGGTCACATGTTGCCTTGCCATATCCCTTGAGGTTGGTAATTTATTCTCCCTTGGAAGTATTTTACACAATAGCCTACATGTGAAGACCATAAATGAGAAAAATCGTTTGAGTAATTGACCCACTAGCATAATTCACCATGTTTTTGAAAGACTTTAAAGCTCACTTGAGTAATGCATTCAAACTTGCATTGCTCCATTCATAGATGGTCTACAAGTTTAGTAACTCAAGGGAGGCACATAGAATAGAGAATGTGCACCCCTAAAACAGTGGAGTCAATGCTATAGTAAAAAGATCATCTTGCTCCATTCATCTTGCTCCATGCTATCATTCCTACCTGAGGATTGATGGACATATAAATCCCGCACCATATCATCAAACACCTCCTCCTCCACAGCCTCATGAGGTAATGGCGGAGGGCTACTACCACCATCACTCCATGCATATGTAACGGTACCTCTTGAAGATCCCACCTCATATCACCGACGTTTTGCCTCCTCACAACGAGCATAGGGCAACATATGCGGGTGTGGCACTGCATCCTGTATCAAATTAAAATGGGATCATAACTCAAACACATGAACACCCATATGTATCTCAATCAACCTTAACTCTTTAACATGCCATGTTTATGGTCGCATCCCATTCTCCATACTTTGAGATGTGATTGAGTGTAATTTTGCGTGCACGATACATGTTTCCTCAACATCGATCACACATACATTTGATTTTTTGCTCCAACCACATTTCGCGATGGTGGATATGGAGGGATTCACCATCACTGGAGCTACTTGTTGAAGATGAAGACACCCTGCATATAAACAACCCAAAAAATTTGTTCTTGGATGAGTTGTAAATGTCAAAACTATATGGAGCATCTAAAAGCGCATCTAACAATGCGTCTGTACTATGCTCGGGGGAGTCACTATGTATAAACCCTCTATATCACGTGTGCGTTCAAGACCTATATTTAAAATCCCTTATCTGTAAATTTTTTCATTAATAAAATGTACCCCTTTTCTATACAAATCTATAAATTTTTTCCAAAACTATTTTAAATAGTCCCTTATGTATATTTATTTCTGTAAATTTTAGGAATAAAAAATATCCTTCTGTTGAACTCACGTGATAGGGTTACATATGATGAGTGACCCCCCTGAGGTACTATGGAGCGCATCTATAGGCACATCTAAAACGTACTTTAGATGTGTTGATATAGTTAGACATGTAGATAAATGCACTTTTAGACACACAGACTGCGAGCTAATTTTTGAACCTACTTTTGGCGCGCTTGCTTTTCTTCACATACTTTTAACATCGCACGGCTTGCTTTCCTATTAACAAACACAGCTCCGAGCATCCACACTTATCTCCAAGTACCCACACTATCTCCAGGCTTACACAATCATCCCCAAGCACACAAGAGAATAGGGTAAACAAGGAGAAGAAGAAAGAGAAGCAGAGGGTGAACAAGGAAGAGAAGAAAGAGAAGCAACTTTGAAGAAGGACAAGAAGCTTCCATACCTCTATCCAAGGTAAGTCTCTTGACGGTTGATCTTCTTTGGAAGTTGCTCTCTTTAAATTCATCCTTTGTAGTATGCAGGACAAACGGATGTTTTTTGTACTAGTGTGGTCGAATGCATGTCCTTTTCAAGTTCTTAGAAAAAGGTGTCTGTCGGAGCGTGTCTATAGATGCACCTATAGACACGTCTATTTGGGAAAACAAACAGCCGCGCCTATAGATGCATTGATAGACACACCTATAGACGCATGCTGACAATCTTTGTTGTGTTTTCCTTCTCTTTTTCCTTTCTTTTCCTTCTCTTTTCCTTCCCCTTCCCCTTCCCCTTCCCCTTCCACTTCCACTTCCAAGAAAAGTATTGCATATTGAATGATGGAAATAAGTGATTGCATGAATGAAGAAAGGGATTGCATGAATGATGGAAAGGGATTGCATGATTGAAGAAAGGGATTGCATGAATGATGGAAAGGAAAAGCATGCAGTTTAAAGAAAGGAATTGCATTCGTGAGAAAATAAGGGTTTGCGTTCTCTTTTTCTCTCCTTTCTCCTCTCTTTCCTTCTCTTTTCTTCTCTTTTTTTCTCTCTTAACTCCTTTCTTTTTTCTCCTCTCTTTTCCTGTCTCATCTCCTCTCTTTCCTTCTCTTTTCATCTCTTTCCTCATCTCTTTCCTTCTCTCTTTTTCTCTCTTTCCCTCCTCTCTTTTCTCCTCTCTTTCCTCTCTTTTTCTCTCTTTTTTTCTCCTCTCTTTTCCTCTATTTTCCTCTCTTTTCCTCTCTCTTTTCTCCTCTCTATTTTCCTCTCTTTCATCCCCTCTTTCCTTCACCTTGTCTCTCTTTTTCCTTCTCTTTTATCTTCTCTTTCGTTCTCTTTTTGTGGTAATTTTCCTCTCTTTTGCTCTCTTTTTTTCTCCTCTCTTTCTCTCTAATTCCCTCTGTTTTCTCATCTCTTTCCTTCTCTCTATTTTCCTCTCTTTTATCCCCTCTTTCCTTCACATTATCTCTCTTTTTCCTTCTCTCTTTTATCCTCTCTTTCCTTCTCTTTTCGTGGTAATTTTCCTCTCTTATCTCCTCTCTTTCTTTCTCTTTTCGTCTCTTTTCTCATCTCCTTCCTTCTCTCTTTTTCTCTCTGTCCCTTCTCTCTTTTCTCTCTTATCTCCTTTCTTTTTTCTCCTCTCTTTTCCTCTTTCCTTCACTTTGTCTCTCTTTTTCCTTCTCTCTTTTATCCTCTCTTTCCTTCTCTTTTCATGGTAATTTTCCTCTCTTATCTCCTCTCTTTTGCTCTCTTTTTTTCTCCTCTCTTTTCCTCTATTTTCCTCTCTTTTCTCCTCTCTTTCCTTCTCTCTATTTTCCTCTCTTTTATCCCCTCTTTCCTTCACCTTCTCTCTCTTTTTCCTTCTCTCTTTTATCCTCTTTTTTCTTCTCTTTTCGTGGTAATTTTCCTCTTATCTCCTCTCTTTCTTTGTCTTTTCGTCTCTTTTCTCTCTTATTTCCTTTCTTTTTTCTCCTCTCTTTTCCTCTCTTTTCCTCTTTCCTTCCTCTCTTTTCCTCTCTTTTCCCATGTGAAGCTTCAATAGCCTGACATTGAGGAAGCAGATACAGACTTCTGTCACTCTAATTCAAAGAATGCAGGAGTCCGTAAATGCTTGCTCAATGTCAGGCTATCACTCTATTTTTTCTTTTGCATCTCGTGACAAGGGCATGCTCGATGGTAATCTTCTTCTTTTCTTTTCTTCAGTTCATCATGTGGCTAGGATCTTCATCCTTACCTGATCTTCGAGATGCCATCTTTCGGGATTTATATAACATTTTGGGGCACCCTCCCACTCCTGTGGAGTTATACACATACATGACGGGTACTACAAACACCCTCCAGGAGTCGGCAGTACAGACTCCAAACCACCCCAATCCCACACGAGCTGAGATTACCCCAGGAGAGTGGAGATAGCCCAGCCAGCTACAGAGCTGAGCCCCTTCTCCCCCCCTAAGGCCAATAGGTCCTTCTGCCATGCAGAGCCGTCAGTGTACTCTCGTGCCATCAAGAGTCACTTCTCCAGCTATCAGTGGCCAGGGTACTCCCATGTAGTCGAGAGTTGCTTCTCCAACTATGACTAGCCAGCGTACTAGCTCAACATGACAGGGTAGCATGCGTAGTAGTAGGGAGAGCTATGGGGGATGCATGGTAGCTTGCTTTGGGTGGGCTAGTGGTGGGGATAGGGATGATTCAGATGATGCAGGCATGCCAGAGGGTGATGGTACGATTAACTATGACATCACTCAGACAGGAGGCATCTTGGATGCACGGTGGAAGGACATCATGGCCTTCATGTGCTCTATAATTGCTAACAACTATAGAGATTGCTTTATTCACTACAAAGACCATCCAAAAAGGTTGGCTGATGAGACCCTCGCTGCTGTTCGCTCTAGGTATCCCAATCCCCCCAATGTTCAGCTCATAGATAAAAAGGCCAAGTCAAAGATTGTTACGATACTTGGCAATAAAAGATCTTCACTTAAGAGGCAGGCACTAGCCGAGATTGTGAGGATCGAGGCAAGTCAACTACCAAGGGGCCAGCCCCACACCGCTCACAAGCGTGAGTGGAAGAAAGCAATGAAGGCACTGAAGGCAGACCCTAGTCTACAGCACGTGGAGGCATGAGGGATCCAAATGGAGCAATATGGAAGCGTGCATTTTGGAGCAGGGGGTGTTGTATCATGGGAGGCTCACTTTGGAAGTATCGATCTCAAATTATATTGTTTATGTAGTTTATTAGGAGGTTATTTCTTTGTACTAACCCCTCCTCAAATTGTGTCATCTTGTAGCTTGATATCGTGGGCACGTACCCTACTCCTGTCGAGACAGCCTACCACCACCACCATCGCAGAGGAGATACATGGAGGCACTTCTATGATGACGGGTTGATTAGTGAGGAGTAGTATATCTGGGCTACTGGAGCGCCCCTTAGGTATTTGAAAGTAATTAAATAATGTCAATATTGTAAGTAAAGATTTGATTTTTCATACATTGATACATGTTGTTCCTCATTTACAGGACCTTGCAGCTGATCTGGAGGGAGAAGATGAGGAAGAAGGAGGTGAACAAGGGGGCGCAGAAGGCAGCGAGGACACGGAGAACTTAGATTAGTCATAGAAGTAGTGCTAGCTACTCTTTTTTGTACTTATAGCCACTGGCTTGGCTTTGTGCCTCTCTTGTATATACATTCCTCTTATTTTTTGTACTTGAAGCCACACTCGGGGGGGTCACTTTGTATAAACTCTCTTTATCACGTGCGTTCAAGGCTTATTTGTAAAATCCCTTATCTGTAGAATTTTTCCTTAATAAAATGTACCCTTTTTCTATACAAATCTGTAATTTTTTTTTAAATGATTTTAAATAATCCCTTATGTAAGTTAAAATTTGTAAATTTTAGAAATTAAAAATATCCTTATGTTGAACTCACATGATAGGGTTACATAAGATCAATGACCCCCTTGAGAAGCCACAGGACATGGCTTGGCTTCATGCTATATGTACATACAAGCACTTTTTGGGCTATGAATTAATATACACTCCTTTTATTCTTTTGGCTTTCAATTTCCTTGTGCAATGTTCTATCAATGAATTCCTTGTGAACTAAACGTTTTGGAGTTGTAATGTTTTATTTGGAATTGTAATCGTCGGCTATAGATGTGCTTACAATCATGCTAATTAAAATGCGGTTGGCTATAAGAATCGAATTGCACAATGTGGAAATGCGATTCTTGTAACTACATAGCATACACAACATACACAGCATTCTATTCAACCACACAAAATTCTAATTTTATTTAAAAAAATATTTTGTAGAGCGTCTATAAGTGCATCTATAAACACGTTTATATACGTGTCTCTAAATGGCAAATATTTTGAACAGAGTACTCCACCATAATCCATCTTGTAAGACTTTCCTAGCAGTTAGGATTGAGGTCTCTAGTAGAATGAACTCTAGAAGGAATCTTATGAGATTTATGTAGTACAACATCCCATGCACATGGCAACACCCATCTATATATGACACCATCAGAACCCTACCTATTAAGCTGTACATCCAAACTTTCATAGCTAGTTGCCTATGCTTATCATTCAACATTTGCTCTGTAAAAGTACCCTGTGAGAGATAGTTGAACAACTCATCATATGGTGTTACAGTAAAATAAACTTCAAATAAATTGGCATCTGGTAATTTGATGACTACACTTGCCTTATTTGCTAATGTTGGGAGTCAAGACAAAGAACCAACTTCTACATGTGACTTTCCAGGTTTATGAAATATCCAAAACTTAAATTCTTGAAGCAACAACATCCACCTTACCAATCTACCCTAAATCACTATTTTGTTCATAAGGTACAATAAATCAAGAAGTTGAATTGATTTCCCAACAAATAATGTCTGAATTTCTAGTATACACTATACATCATACCAAGTTCTTATCACTCAATGGTACTATAGTTACACTCAAGTTGAGTATTTCCCAGCAAACAATTTTTGAATTTCTGTACACTATGCACTATACCAAGTGCTTCTTGCTTGATGGTACTATAGTTGCACTCAAGTTGAGTAAACAACTTGCTTGCATACTAAACTAGATAGTCCAACTTGCCATCTAGTTGTGCCAATATAATCTCGATTGCATAACCAAAAGCAGCCACATGCACATGGAAAATGTCATCCCACCTTGGTTCTCTAAGAATAGGTGTTTAAAAATCATGCTCTTTTAATGTATGGAGGCATTTCGTAACTTGGGTCTCCAATGGAACTTCATATCCTTCTTAGTGAGTTCATACAATGGAGTTGCTATATTAGCAAAATCTCGATTAAATATTCTATAAACATTTATTAAAGCAACAAAAGATTTGAATTGATTCAATTGAGGTCTTTTGATTCTATTTCTAGTCTATAAACAATTGATACAAGGTTGAAGACTTGGGCATTCTATTTATAGTCTAAGTATTCCTTAGTTCAGTTGTAAGGCCATCCTTAGAAATCACATGACTAGGTAGAATACCAGCTCAAACATAGAACAAACTTGTGGCAAGATTCAATGAAATATGCACCTATCTACATCTATCAAATACTCTTTCCAAATATAGTAAATGACAAAGACAATTAACTATGCACAAAAGTCATCCAAATAAATAGCAATAGACTCGGTCAAGTAGTATTTGAAGGCTTCAAACATGAACCTTTGGAAAGTAGATGGTGCAATCTTGAGTCCCAAAGGCATGACTTTAGTGGATACGCACCCCATTCACTGGAAAAACAAGTGCCAGTGTGATCCTCAAGTGTTGTTCAAGAGAGGTACATATGGGTAGAACAAGCATATGAGGGACATGTTTTTAGTCCAATTGTAACTTATTAATTAATCCTTAAACATTATGATATGAGTTACATGATGTTTGGTTGATAGGGCTAAACACTTGGGCATGCAAGGTGTTTTGCATCAATTGGGATTCTCTATTTTTTAAGACAAAGTGTCTTATGGTCTCGTGGGCTATGGCGATTACAACCCCTTTTTCATTGACTCAATTACATCTATATGCCCGCTTGGTGTTTCGAGTTTATACAACTAAGAAATATCATTATTTAAAAAAGTATTTTCTTTTAAAAAACTATGGTGGCCTATAATAATGGCAAGTTAAAACCCCTTTTCATGGAGTCAACTACAACAAGTTGGTGTTTCACGTTTAAAAAAATAGGAAATATAATTTTGCAAAATACATGCTTTTCCCATTAAAAAAAGCCTATTTAGTCTACATGAAAAACATTATATCTTATATGATGGGTTGTTTTCATGCCTAGGAAGGCATTAAGTCTAAGTGACTAGGTGACCTCATAAACATTATATGTTTTATTAAAAAGCCTCTCGAAGGGAGGTTACTCACCACCCAGTGCCTCCCCAATCCAAAAAATGGATTCATTACACACAGAGCATACAATGGTTGATTTCTTGTAATTGGACAGCATGGGTTCAAATCCCATCGTCAAAAATTGTTAGCCATGGATGCCCCATTTTTTGTGCTACTTCTTTGTTGATGTGTGGTTACCATGCAGGCTCACACCCTTACGTGCCTACACTTGAACGATTGGTTTGTAAGGTGCCTAACATAAACTTGTGCTTGTCTTTAAGAATAGTGACTTCTTGTGAAATCACGCGCCTATCAAGGGGCACCCGCCGTAGGCATGTGCTGCAAGAAGCAGTGGGTCGCCACCCGGATAGGCACCACTGGGTTGTTGCGACGTCTGCAAATAGTGACTAATTGTAAAATGGCCTTGAGAAGTCTAATCTCTCTCTCGTAAACCTTTTGGTCTTACTAGGATTCTGTCTCTCGCTCTCGCTCTCTCTCACACACACACACGGGCACTCACACATCCTTTCGCTCGCTCGTGAGTTCGTGGGCATGTGCTAAGGCCGTCAGATTGGGCTTTGGGTAGCCACTGTACTATTATTAAGAATAGTATGCTATACAAGGAAGACTCTCCTTTCGGAGTCGTATATAGCATCGAGAAGAGTGCACAGAGATCCATCGGTCCTTCACTGCTTTCCACAGTACAGCTGGTAATCGCTAGTCTGCCCGTACGTGCCCAATTCCCTTAATCCGCTGCGGTTGTTCTACGACCACAACTTCTCCCTAGAGCTTGCTCTCTCGATCCACTGATTTTCGACATCATAGCAGTGGCCACTGGCATTCCCTCAAGGTTCCAGGCCCTAGCGAGAAGCAGCATGACAAGCTCCAGATCCCTTGTCCTGGTCATTATTCTCTTCCCTTCTCCATTTTGTTCGATTGCCGATAGTCCATTCGTTAGCTATAGATTTCATGCCGTAATGATTCGAAATTGTTATAGCTGCTTTTTCCTGGAAGTCGTTGAACTTAAATTATCACGCTTTCGAGTGCAATGTCCAGCACATCAACGACGTCTTGCATGTACATTCATTTCATACGCTTTAAGACGGCTGTACGGTGCTGATGGGCTTCTTGTCGAATGTGGATGCCAGACAGTGTTGAGCTTGATCTTGGCGGGCGACATTGCAGGCCCCGGGTACGCATCATTGCAAGCGTGGAAAGATCCAAACATTGGCGTGACAATTCCGCCGATTCTAGCAAAGCCGTGTCACACAACTTAGTGCCTTGGCTACCGCTAAATACGTCGCTCAACTGAGCTCTAGAACCGACCCCGGAAATGTCTCAGCGTTGTGTGATGAAGGAGGTTTTCTCTGCGATCAGAGTACCGACGTGGTTCCTATACTTCTATATTCCTTTGGTAGGTATTTCCTCCCGTCCAGCAGCAATAATATGTCGCGGATGAAAGGTCTCAACCTCAGAATGTTTTTTGGAGAGAAGCAACTCCTTCTAGGCCACAAAATCCGGCTATCCGAACAACACAAGCCCGTACCTGGAGGGGCATTTTTTCCCCGTGCTCTGGAAAAAGAAATGCCATTCCTCAGCCAGGAGCTAAACAAGCTCTTACAACTGTTTGGCTTCTCTAACAGCTCCCACATGGCGACCAGCATGGCGGAGACTTTCAGCATTTGCGAAGCTGATCCGAGGGAGGATGAGCTCAAGGCTTGTGTGGCGTCCCTTGAAGCAATGGTAGAATTCGTAACGTCCGTGATTGGAACGAGGGATCTAGAAATTTTAGTGGGAGCCCAGAATACCCTCATGCCAGAACAGGAAGTAACAGTAAAAGGCCTTATGGAGAAGAAGTCCGCCTGGAGGGGAACGGTGGCTTGTCACAATGCAATGTTTCCATATCAAGTCTTTTACTGCCATTATCTGCGGGGCAACAAGGTATTCAAAGTCGATCTAGAGACACATCAAGGTCAGCTGATATCAGCTGTGGCGTCTTGTCATCACGAATCCAAGCTTGGGAGCCTGGCAAACGAGCTGTTAAAGGAGCTGAAGGTGCAGCGTGGTGAGCTGATTTGCCATTGGAACTACGGCGACAACGTAGTCTGGATATCAAGCTCGTTGAAATCCACTCAGGTCCTGTCGAGCATTACTATCCAACAATATACTCCTTCCAACTAGCATAGTTTCAATATTGTAATTTTTGTTAGCGCTCCAATTGCCCTTCTAAGGCATAGCTTCCAATAAACACTCGACATACTTGTATGTCTAGTATTTCTTGTTTTTCCTTTCCTATGTTTTACTTCTTTTCAATAAAGATCCTTCTTTTTTTTATGTTTTTTAAAGCAACAACAAGTCCCACGTTTACAAAAGAGGTCAAGAGCTCTCATCTTTTTCTTATGAGGAATTCAATTATCCACGTGTAACCTCCAATACATACGTTAAGATATGCGCCCAATTGAATGGCAAAAAAGCTCCATGTACATTAGAAGTGAGAAAAGCTCCATGTACATACATTAGAAGTGAGATTATCGAAACTTAAAGCACGTAAATACACATAACCTCCAATAAATTTAGTTTAAAATTCATTGTTATTTTTTTAATGTGTGATTAAGATATGCTATATAAGTCAATTATTTCGACTCTCCTATTTTTCACCTCATTCTCGATTGTCAATGGGACATGCAGGTGCACATATTTTTCCAGGAAAAGAGAGGGGCATGCACAAATGGCACATTAGGGTTTGGAACATGTAAACGCCTCCCCCCTTGCAAACGATAGCTCTACCACTAGGCCCCCACTAGGCTACATACATGTCCTAAACTTGAAAGGGATCTCAAATCCATATCTATTCTATCTATTAACGAGGGATGTTGGAGGAATCGACTTGAGCCCTTAGTTTTAAATGGATCACTATGAATCATTAGATACAAATTAGTTAGAAGGTGGAGTGTCCATCAGGTGCATCCTCCATCGTCATCCCCTCTCCATCCCTTTCCACCCCTCTCTTGAGTTTTGTAGGATGTGCACAAGGCCCAAGCTCCATGGATGTTGGCATGCATCTACCATTTTTCCCCTTAATCATTTGTAAAAGATATTTCTATTTACGGGCATGGCTTTAATCATTTGCCATCGCTGATTCACTTACTTTTGAAGGAACATAGTGGAGTAGGGAGAGGAGGTAGGGTAGGAAGCAAAGAGAGCTATGGGGTGTATGCATGTTTGGCTGGACTAATTAAAGGTAGTGTCCATGGACAATGCTTTTTGAGTGCCTATAAAAGCACCTTGCAAGTGTAGATTTGAAAGTGGTAAGTGATAAAAAATAACACCCCACACATCCCACGTCCTGTCTCATAATGACCTTGTAACTACCTCTTCTCCCTCGACCACGATCTTTGGCTACTCTGCTCTCCCTCAATTGTGTCTCCCTGCTCTGTCTCGTGTCTTTTGGCTTGCAAGCTCACTCTTGTCTCTCCTGGCCAACCTGTCTCTTCCAGTACTGCAAGTTCTCTCTCTCTCTCTCTCTCTCTCTCTCTCTCTCTCTCTCTCTCTCTCTCTCTCTCTCTCTCTCTCTTTGTGTGTGTCTATGCTATTTGCTTTGCTAAGCTCTAACTTTTTGCAATTCTCTCTGAGCACATTGCTTTTCTTTCCAAGCTCTATTTTTCTGCAATTCTCTATCAACACATTGCTTTGCTCTTCCAAGCTCTAACTTTTCGCAATTCTCTATTAGCACATTGCTTTGCTCTTCCAAGCGCTAACTTTTTCAATTCTCTGTCACCACATTGCTTTGACACTACTTTGAGAACGATGCAAGCTCTCTCTCTCTCTCTCTCTCTCTCTCTCTCTCTCTCTCTCTCTCTCTCTCTCTCTCTCTCTCTCACTAGCTCGCTCGCTCTCTCTGCACTATCTTTTCTTACAAGCTCTGTGTTTCTTGTACTTTTTTCTTTGTCCACGAAATGGTAGGTTCTTGTGCATCAAGAAATACATTGGATTTTCTATTCTTGATTGATTTTTCAGAATGAAACTAGTGATCTAGGTAGTGATCTTTTATGTTTCGTTTTTGCAAGTGTGTCTAACGTATTTGCCTTCCGCACCAAAGGATGTCAATGTAGGGACACTGAGACATCTAACCAGTTGAGAACAAGAGGTAAACATTGCCAAAGAGGTTTGGTGGAGCCTATTGCAAAGAAACTGCTACTATCTTTTCTCACTGTTGCATGGGGACTGTTGTAAATAGTTCTAAACCATTTTACATCAAGAATGAAAATACTAAATCGTCTAAAATCAACTTCATAGATTTCACGTCTGGTTCCACAATAATCCAACTATGAGGAGAGAAGATTGGTATCCGAAGCACTTGCTCGGCTATCTTGTGTGAAGTTAGCCATGACTCCACAATCATACGTGACTCTCTTTGAATCGATGCATTCCATGCAAAAATGTCGTCCATATGACCATAATGCACCGTGCTTTTTGTACTGTAAAAGAGCATCATTAACAATGAAGATGCAACTATTTTATAGCGTATATTGCCACAAATAATTACTTAATTACATCAAGAGGTAAGAAAATTACATGCATCATACATCCAGATGATAACTCTCGCTCGCGCTCATTTATTGTCTCTCCATCGCGTTCGGCTTTACGTAGAGCCAGTTGTAGCCAATCAAGTGACATGTGAGTGGGGAGAAGAGCCAGATCCCATGGATATGGTTGCGATCGCCTGTACATTACTCTGAATCTCGTCCTTGCATTTATTCTTTCTGCTTTGGCCACTTCATATCTCTCAATCCACTTCTGCCCACCTATTTCACATGTCCATGTAAGATATTTTCATAATCAGTCTACAGATTAATCAGCTTAAATTGAAGAAAATGCAATCAATGTGATTTGATAGTAAGCATACCTCACAATACCACTGATCTTGAATATAGCATTTCTAACATCTTCTTGTAAGCATCCTTTTATTGTAATTGGGATGATGAACTATCAAAGCAACAAAGAAGTCATGTCAACAATATAACATAATCATAATTACGCTAACGCATCACGATTATCAGTACACGATTATCAGTACACTAATTCTACAGCTTAGAATACCTGTAAGACCTTGTGCCAATCATGGGACTTGAGCCCACTAAGCTTATTGCCCTTTGAAAATGCTCCTTTCAAGCAACGCATGTACCCTATCGGTGTTTGAAAAGAGGCAATGTCCGCCTTGACCGCTGCCTCCTCCCTCGTAGAGAGGATCCACGTTGCTTTCTGGAGGACAACTTTTCCCGAAGCATGCACTTGGGGCCACAAACGAGACATCCTATTCATAGCATGCAAGTCTTCTCGCACTCCTCTCAAGTCTTTGGAACCAACCAAGTGTGCCCAAATAGTAGCCCCCACATTCTTGAAGATATGCATGGGATCCAAGGGATGACTGATTTGTAGCTGACCCCAATAAGGAAGCTCGTGAAAGATTGATAGCCTCTTCATACCAGGAGGAGGTTCCTCTCCATTCGCCCTCCAAGCCTGAATCCAGTCACTTGCCTTCAAATATGATGGTGGTGGATCAAGCTGACCTCCATGTGCAAGATGGTCCAGCGGAAGGTATCGAGCATGACCTTCAAAAACATTTTTCCTCATATGTTTGGAGTATCATGCAAGTAATTTCAAACCCGATCCACAAACAGGACAAGCATGGTACCCACTTGTAACAAGTCCTGCATGCGTGCATGAATGTGTTAGTATAAGACATGCGTGCGAAAGAGAGCCATAAAAGCATAATCCTATATTATACTTGTAGAGACACAACCACATACCTGTGCACTCTCCATATCCTGGGTAGTCATGCATGGTCCACATCAAGATACCCCTGACCAAAATATCATTGGTATGTCTAGGAGCTCTAGAAATATCAAAGACCCGCACTCCTCTCCATAATATATGTAACTCCTCTATCAAAGGTTCCATATACACGTCCATATTTTTTGCCTTGTACTCCCTGGCACAAGTAGTGCAAGCATGAGGTGTCTCTTTTTTATTGTTAGCCATGGTGGGATATTGTAATTCACCACGACTATGGGCCATGTCGACCAAGATGTCAAGTGTAATCCGAAAGGATTCATGCCATCTATGGCGAGCCCAAGATGTAAGTTGCATGGCTCCCTCGCAAAGTCTGGCCACTGATTGTCTATGTGCTTCCTTTTTTGCTTCATCTCTTGATATAGGCATGGTGTTTGGTGTAGGCAACATCTTCTAGAGCAACCTATCACAATTCAAACATACATAGGCTTCGAACAATGATGATTCGGTACACTAATCCATACATGATGATTCTCAAAACATACAATATCCAAATAATGAGTCAAATTAATGCAAGAGCTAACCTCATTAAGGCCGAGACACTTGTATCCGACCACCCATACTTTACTTGCAGATTCAAGATTGAGAGACAAGCATGTAGTTTAGACATCCTAGCACCCTCGTACAATTGTGTTGATTGCAACTCTCGCATTTTGACCTCAGACTCTGACATCACATGTACATCAGATGTAGTGCCCCGAAAAATAGAATCCATCATGTCGACCATACCCTTGTCATCATCTGGGAGACTATAGTCTTGCTCAAAGTGTGAAGGTATATGCGTACCCTCATTAGCCTCCTCATCTTATTTTAAGATTTCGTGTAAATATAAGATCTTGTCTCAAGGTTTCGTACCATAATGGTATCCAATATCAACCGCGAACTTAAATAGCTTTGACTTACAGATAATCCATCAACACGTGCAACACCAACGGTGGGTACTGGTTCGGGCTCCTTCCCATACATCCGCAAGTGGTGCATGATAATATGACGTTGATGTCATACTTCTCACTTGCAATGAGTGCAATGACAATATAACCTCTCCGTAAGCCACTTTGTGCTCTCGGCATTGGCGCATCATCGGACGAGCTTCCACTCGTCGTCCCTTCCATCTACACTTATAAAATCACAACATAAGTTGCAAGGAAATATATTAACAGTTATAAAATAGCATCTATAAGCTTCTTTTTTAACTTTAAACATAAAGTGTCCTAAAGCGTCGCTATATAGCGACGTTTTGACTGTTCCATTGCTATATAGCGACGATTTACTCTGTTCCATTGTTATACAACGATGCTTTTAATTAAAAGCGTCACTATATAGTGACTGACCAGCATCTCTATATAGCGACGCTGTGGGTTAAAACCCGAAACTCGACGCGATGCACGGCGCTTTCTTTAGCAATCTCTAATCTCTATTGTAAGCAAAGCAATCTCTCCTCCCACCTATTTCCGATGACCTCCCACTCTATTCTCCACTCCTCACTACTACTCACCCCTCTCCTAACACTTGTGCTCCCTCTCCACCCTTCTCCCTCTTTGGTTTCTTGAAAGGAAGTTTTTCAAGAAGGTGAGTCTCTTTGAAAAATGTAGGTTCATTTTTTGTGAGATTTTATTTTGTGAGTATTGAAGCATGTTTCTCCTTGTATTGCTAAAGCTGTGTACTAGCTTTCATGCTTGATTTCAAAGGATTAAAGAAAAAAATGAGATTTCAAGAAAGAAAGAAGACTCACCTCTTCTAGTCTTTTTTGTATTTTGCTTCCTTCTATTTCTCCTTGTCTCCTCAATCCAATCTCTTTGAGAAGTTGCTTCTGTAATCTCCTCCTTCCTCTAGCATCTTATTTGAAAAATGGTATGTTTTCTCTCTTTTGTAGGGCCATTCCGCAAAACACTGAGCGGGACGTACTATTCCAGGTAAGTGCTTCCTCTTTTTTTCATTTGCTATTTTTGTTATTTGCATTGGCCTTAAGCGCTAGCTGCAGTTATGGGCATAGGAACCCTCTCTTCCCCTCTCTTCCCTCTTCTTTCCCTCTTCTCTCCTTTTCCGTCTCTTCTTTTTCCCCTCTTTCAATCTCTTTTTCCCCCTCTTTCAATCTCTTTTTCCTCCTCTTTCAATCTCTTTTCCCCTCTCTTTCCCCTCGCTTATGTCTCCTTCTCTTATGCTCATGCATAAGCATAAGCATAAGCATGAGCATATGTCTCCTTCTCTTATGCTTCTCCCTCTTCTTCTCTCTTTCTTTCCCCTTTTCCAATCTCTCTTTCCTTTCCCTCTTCTTCTCTCTTCTCCTCTTTTCCCCCCTCTTTTCCCTCTTTCATGCTTATGCTCTTATGCTCATGCATAAGCATAAGCATGAGCATATGTCTCCTTCTCTTATGCTTATGCATAAGAGGAGTCTTATGCATAAGCATAAGAGAATAAGACATATGCTCATGCTTATGCTTATGCATGAGCATAAGAGAAGGAGACATATTCTCATGCATAAGCATGAGCATATGTCTCTTTTTCCCTCTTTCCTTTCTCTCTTCTTCTCTTTTTCTTTCCCTCTTTCCCCTTTTCCTCTTCTTCTCTCTTCCCTCTTTTTCCCCCTCTTTTCCCTCTTTCATGCTCATGCATAAGCATAACCATGAGCATATGTCTCATTCCCTTATGCTTATGCTTATGCTTATGCTTATGCATGAGCATATGTCTCCTCTTATGCTCATGCTTATGCTTATGCATGAGCATAAGAGGAGACATATGCTCATGCATAAGCATGAGCATATGTCTCTTTTTCCCTCTTTCCTTTCTCTCTCCTTCTCTCTTTCCCCCCCTCTTTCCCTTCTTCCAATCTCTCTTTCATTTCCCTCTTCTTCTCTCTTCTCCTCTTTTCCCCCCTCTTTTTCCTCTTTCATGCTCATGCTCTTATGCTCATGCATAAGCATAAGCATGAGCATATGTCTCCTTCTCTTATGCTTATGGTTATGCTTATGCATAAGACTCCCATATGTCTCCTTCTCTTATGCTTATGGTTATGCTTATGCATAAGAGGAGTCTTATGCATAAGCATAACCATAAGCATAAGAGAAGGAGACATATGCTCATGCTTATGCTTATGCATGAGCATAAGAGAAGGAGACATATGCTCATGCATAAGCATGAGCATATGTCTCTTTTTCCCTCTTTCCTTTCTCTCTTCTTCTCTCTTTCTCCCCCTCTTTCCCTTCTTCCAATCTCTCTTTCCTTTCGCTCTTCTTCTCTCTTCTCCTCTTTTCCCTCTTTCATGCTCATGCTCTTATGCTCATGCATAAGCATAAGCATGAGCATGAGCATGTGTCTCCTTCTCTTATGCTTATGGTTATGCTTATGCATAAGAGGAGTCTTATGCATAAGCATAAGAGAAGGAGACACATGCTCATGCTCCTCTTATGCATGAGCATAACCATAAGCATAAGAGAAGGAGACACATGCTCATGCTTATGCTTATGCATGAGCATAAGAGAAGGAGACATATGCTCATGCATAAGCATGAGCATATCTCTTTTTCCCTCTTTCCTTTCCCTCTTCTTCTCTCTTCCCCTCTTTTTTCCCCTCTTTTCCCTCTTTCATGCTCATGCTCTTATGCTCATGCATAAGCATAAGCATGAGCATATGAAGGAGACATATGCTCATGCTTATGCTTATGCATGAGCATAAGAGAAGGAGACATATGCTCATGCATAAGCATGAGCATATGTCTCTTTTTCCCTTTCCTTTCCCTCTTCTTCTCTCTTCCGCTAGCTACACTTTTTTGTACTTACAGCCACTGGCTTGGCTTCGTGCCTCTTGTATATACACTCCTCTTATTTTTGGTACTTGAAGCCATAGGACGTGGCTTAGCTTCATGCTATATGTACATACAAGCACTTTTTGAGCCATGAATTAATATACACTCTTTTTATTTTTTTGGCTTTCAATTTTCGTGTGCAACGTTCTATCAATTAATGCCTTGTGAACTAAACGTTTTGGAGTTGTAATGTTTTATTTGGAATTGTAATTGTCGGCTATAGACGTGCTTGCAAGAGTGCTAATTAAAATGTGATTGGCTATAAGAATTGAATTACACAATGTGGAAATGGGATTCCTGTAACTACATAGCATACACAACATACACAGCATTCTATTCAAGCACACAAAATTTAAAAAATATTATGTAGCGCATCTATCAGGGCGTTTATAAACGCGTCTACATACGCATCTGTCTATTCGAGAAGCATCTATAGGATCGTTTATAAATGCGTCTACAAATGCATCTATAAATGCATCTATAAATGCGTCTATAAATGCGTTTGTCTGTTTTTTAAATTTTCTAGCAAAGCATTTATTTACACATCTACATGTGTGTCTATCTTTTTTTAGTTGAGTAAGCACGTCTGTGTGCACGTCTGTAGGTGCTTTGTCTTATTGTGAGTGTTTTTAGATAGTTTCTTTGATACAGCTTCGTGATTGCTTTCAGTAATTGCTTTGAGACTGCTCACAATACACAAAGGGGACACAAAGTGATATGATAGTTTTGGCCAAAAAGAAACCTATGGGATGGCATGATGAATGACTTTGAGAGTTGTTTCAAATTGCTTTCGAGTGGTTAGAGACATCTTGAACTGCTGTGAGAGTGTTTTCCGACAGTTGCTTTGAGACTGCTTTGAGTAAGTGCTTTGTGACTACTTTGAGACTGCCCACAGTGTGCAAAGGGGGCACTAAGGGATATGATAGTTTTGGCTATAAAGAAACCTATGGGAAGGCATAAACTCCTGTGAGAGTTGTTTTAGATTTCTTCTGAGTGGTTAGAGACATCATGAACTACTATGAGAGTGTTTTCAAACAGTTGCTTTGAGACTTCTTTGAGTAACTACTTTGAGACTGCTCATAATGCACAAAGGGGGCACAAGGTGATATGATAGTTTTGGCCACAAAGAAACCTATGGGATAGCATGATGAACTACTTTGAGAGTTTTTTCAATTTGCTTGAGTGGCTAGATCAAAATTGCCCCTCTCTCAAAATAATTGCATTGCCACAACGAAATTACCTCATCATTGTTTGAAATTTATTCCTCCCATTGGCCCTCAATAGCTGGGAAAGGGCATTGGTTGTCCTTTCTCGATCAGGAAGCCATCGGAAAAGGTCGTGCATGGCTTACTCACTAGAGATGTCACCTGCAAATAATTGTGAACACATTTGCTACCCATTTGGAAGGTTAACTCCAAAAATATTGCCGATGCCATAGCAGATTTAATCTAATTGATAAGGACTGTGATAACAACAAAAAGCAAGGGTGCAATTGGACAACTTTGCCTAATCAACCTGTGTAGATCAAATCTCCCTACTACACCAACCATTTACCAAGATGAAGTCCCAATGGACCCGATCATAAGCATTGTTAAGATCCCAGACCCAAACAGCATGCAACTCTATCATGAACTACTATGAGAGTGTTTTTAGACAATTGGCTTCATATGATCTTCTTTGCTTCTAGATCCCAAAGACAATAGCCCATCTCTCCACTTTCACCATAACCCAGAAAGATGCATTTCCAGACTTAGGATCTAGCTTCTTCCAAATCTCTTTTGGCACTTGTGCAAATGCCTCACACCCAAATATACGTAAATGAGAGTAAGAGGGCTTCTTGACACTCCATGCCTCTTCAGGAATAAAACCATCCAAACTCTTACTAGGTCATCTATTGATCACATGCCTCATCCCAAAAACCACTAGAAAGACTTACATTGGAAAGCATACATTGCAACCTTTTCTAAATGGTGCGGTTCATCTATTCTGCAACTGGATTTTGCTCTAGAGTAGGAGGGGACATTAGCTCCCTCTTAATCCCACGTGTATCACAGAAATGCTAAAAGTCATGATAGATATACTTTCCACCATTAGGCATTTAAGCATTCTACCTGATTGATTTTCAGCCAAATCTAGCCATTTCTAAAATACCTGGAACACATCACTCTTTCAAGCTATAGCATAGGACCAAACTTTCCTAGTTGCATCATCAATGAATGTCACATAGTATTTAGTCCCGCCTAATGACCATGTAGGCATGGGACCACATATGTCTGAATGCATCAAATCAAGCTTTTCAAGCTCTTTCTTGAACCCCTTCTTTTATGGATTGATTTAGTCTGTGTCCCACATAGACAGTGCTCACAAAATTCAAAATTAGAAAAACTCAAATGTGGTACATAACCCAAAAAGCATAAGAGTTTCATTCCATTTTGGCTCATGTGTCCCAACCGGCAATGCCACAAAGAAGTACTTTGCTACTCGGTTATTACAACAACACGATCAGATACCCCTGATACTTGTAAAGGACACAATGTGCCACACTTAGTATCTCTTGCCAAAACCATAGAGCCCTTGTAAATTTTCCAAATCTGAAACCCAAAGGTGGTCTGAAAACCAACATCATCTAGCTAACCTGCTGAAATAAGACTATGTTTAAAGGCCAATGGCCAAATATATACCCCTTTGTACCATACATACATAATAAGAGCTTACCTTGATCTAGGTGAGTTAGCACCCAGCATTTTTCGGTGTTCGCCCTTTCTTTGTTGCTCTCGGATAAGACCTCCTCTCCATCAACTGGTATCAGCTTGGTTGAGCGAACCCAACAAGGAGACTATAGCATTGCAGTGTTGCTACGCCAAGAGCCCGAACTTGTTGCGTGGAGTCTCCAACTGCCCCTGGGAGCTGTATTGTGACATATACTAGCTCGCTTTTACTGTTTTGGCCTCATATATCAAGTCGCCTTGATTGTTCTAGTAGTCTATTGCCTTGTTTGAGCAGGGAAAAAGGAATATTATCCATATATGATCAAAAATGCTCTACAATTCCAGCCACTGGAAGTTGCTTTTTTGGGGCCCGAAAGCAAAAACGTCTTTTACTTGTGGCGAACTCCAGTTGATCAAAAGCGGCTGGTACATTCAGATTTCAGTTGGGTTTATGCCTTCAAGTTGATGCATATCAAGCCAAAGGTTGGCTGAAAGTGATTGCTTACAATTGATGCATTTTGAGCCTTTGTTTGGCAAAGAAAGTGAGCTTATGGGTAGTGGTTTTCTGAAGTTTTCTTGTATCCTAGGAAGGGATTATTTTTTAGTGCAATACTCTTCCCACTAAGGGAATTTTTTGGACAACAATTTTGAAAATTGTTGGGCTATTTTATTGGAGTTTTTGCCTCAAATACTTCAGGAAAAGTTGGTGACTAGCAGTTTACAATCTTGTGACAGCAATAAAAAGTGAGCAGGTGGCTATTTTCAGAAGTGAATATCAAAGAATCCATCAGGAATTATCTTCTGAGTTAAACTAAGAAGATTAGTTTTTTGGACAATCTACAATCTTGTTTTTGAAAGTGTTTCAATTCGAGATTTGGAGAAAAAGTTATGATGCCTGGTATGCCCATGATTTACAATTTTCACAGTTTATGACAGCAGCTAGAAAGGGGCTACTTTCAGCAGTGAATATCAAACAATCCATAATGAATTTGGACCTGCAGTAAACTAAACGTTTGTAGATCTATTGGTCATCTACAACTTTGTGTTTATAGCAAAGGCAACCGAGTTACGGTTGGGAAGATATTGACAATTCAATACAGGCCAAAACTGTTGCAGACTATTATTATAGTAGTAAAAGTTCGTAGGTGGTGGCTTCCAACAGTAGATATAAGGAAATATGTAAAGATTTTGGACCTGTTATAAACTAAGAACTTGTAGAGTTTTCTACAAGCTACATTTTTTCTATTTACCCTTTTTGCCTCGGAGCTACCATGTAAAAGCTATTGGCTAGTTTTGGGATGCCCTGAGGTCACTTACAGTAGAACATGTATTTGTGACAATGACAGTGTGGTTGTTATCATTGTAGTTGATATTTTTTGGGCTTGAATTTGGTACATTAGTGCAATGTATCCTAGTCGTTCTATCATCCATTGTGATGGCTTCAGCATCAGAGAATGCATTGTTTACCATTGAGAAGTTAAATGGCACAAACTTCTCCTATTGGAAGGAGCAAATCTATAATGTTCTGGTGCAGAATAAGCAAGTAAAGCCTATCAAATGCAAAGACCTTTGCAAAACGTAAGATAACCTCGACATCGGAAATCCTAATGAAAGCGAGGTGTCTATGGACTACACTTGGTTTTCCAGCAACACATTTGAAAAGAATTTCCACAAAAGCGGATGCAGACACATTAGTCAACTTTTATACATGTTTAAGTGGAGTTGTATTACCAAGGGGAAGTCAAGAATGGGAAGAATCTCTCACAAGCTTCAAGGTAGCGAGAGATAGATATGCTGACTACACAAGCATAATTTTTCGACCTGATGAGGTGTTTAAGCAAGTTGTGGCAATTGGCAGTGCATACAAGAAGGGTGAGGTTACTTATGAAGGTCCTTTGTTACTATCACAAAAGCCAAAGTTTGAGAAAAAAGAGGTGACAGCAAGAATGTGGAGGCTTGTGAAGTATTTGCTGGATAGCTATGTAACAATGGCAACAGAAAAACTCCTCAAGAAAGAATGGTTTTTTGGTAGGAAGGACAGATTATTGCATGGAGGAGTGCATCAACATATAGGTGAAACGTGATGCAGTGGATAGTGCAATATTTGCTCACAAAAAAAGAAATTCCTACTGATCAATGCAATATTGACCCTAATATTGTGAAGCATATAGCCGCTTTATCCATAGCTAAGGAAAAGGCATGGGCGCATAAGTGGATGAAGAATCAAGAAGATGGGGCTGCAGTAGTCACCTCGTTCATGAGAGCCCAAATCCCACCATAGGTGATTGCATATGTTGAGAAGCTTGTGAATGAGCATGAACTAAGAATAACAAGTGCAGTCAACCCTGGCTTTCAATTCAATATCAACATCACTTTAGAATCTAGAAAGCTTGTAGTGTACAAGGGCATTTCAGATGAGGACTTTTTTATTGATGAAATAAGCCAGGATAAGCCCCATGTATTCTTTATCAATGAGGTTTCTTCCAATGGTATTCACCAATTCATTGATAGAATACTATATACCACCATTAGTAGAGCTAGAATTTGAAATATTATGATTTTTGTCAATAATGAAAACAAGAAAGACATACATAACACTTTGGAGAAGGTTTGATATGCCTCTGATTTTAAGATCTACAATGGTGTGTGTGCATCCAAGACAAGCAAGAGAGAATGTGAATTGAAGATCCAATGCCTCGAATCATTCCTCTTATTCATGCAAAGTCCATACCCTGACTAGTCTCTACAACATAACATAAGGGGGACTTCCAAGAGTTTGCTTCTCATGCTAGAGGAGAAAGAAATCCACAGGTCCTCTCATCATCAAGTGCACTCCAAAATCTATGAATGTCCTCCAAAAAGTGGAAGTCTTTTGATTACTATGCTGGAATACTTACAACTACCTAATTGGGAGGTCACCCTATTACAGATGGGATATCTTTTCAAAGATCTTCTCATAAAAGGATATTCCACTAATATTATTGAAAGAAAGCCTTGCATGGCACACTTCCACTTGCAAGCTGATCTAACTGTCGGCTACGAGAAAGAGGTGGAACATAAGAGGATTGGAGATGATGACATGGAAGATCTTAATGGCTCCATGTATAAAGATGAAGGTGATGTAGATGATGACATGGATGATCTTCCTCGTTCACAAGATTACACAAAGAAATCACAGACACATATCCTGGTATGACCCTTTACTTTTCTTTTACCAGCATTACATTCAACTATAACCTATCAATCTCAAAAGCTTTTGTATTTTTTACAGACGGCAAAGGGGAAGGAAGAAGAAATGAGTTCATGTGGATTTGAAGTCAGTAAGTCCACAATATTTCCTTCAAGTTTAATTGATATGGTGATTGCTGGAAAAACTGAAAGTGAAATATTTATGATAATAAAAGGATCACCAAAAGACTTTCCTAATATAGAGAGTCTACTTCGCTTCTATGGGAACTCACAGGATATGATGATGGTGTGGCTCACGCTTAAGAATTCTAAAGATTTATCCAAGCTACAAGAAATATGAAGCAACTTTGATATTCAAGTTGTGATTGGATAGCGACCTCAATATCTATCATTTGGTCCATAAGAGTTTCAAATCATAAGATATCGAGGAAAAGAGGTTAATGATAAAGTTATAATGGCCACCCTTAGGTTCGATAGAAACTTTATCTTGGCTTAGTATTTATATATTGATTAAATCTAATGAGCTAATGTTTGGTTATTTTCTTTATCTTGGATTAGTATTTATATATTGATTAAATCTAATGAGCTAATGTTTGGTTATTTTTTGATGCAGTATAATAATGATATCCTGGTTTTCTATAAATTTTGCAAAGTGTGTATATATTGTATATTCCCTTCTTTCTACATGGCTCAACAATACTAAAAAGTCACTAGAAGATATCTGCACCTGGCTTCAAACTCTCAATATGGACAACATGCGAGTTATCTGATTTTCCATATAATGAGATGTAAGTGAAACTGCAACCTCATATTTACTTTTGCGAGATGTAAGATGAAGTTGAATAATAAAGATTCTTAATTGGTCATGCAGGAAACATTGGATTTTGGTAGCTTTAGACCTACAAACCAATAAATGCTATTTTGCCAAGTATATAACTTTTGTGGTTAGCGCAAGTATATAACTTTTGTGGTACACTTACTCTTAATGCATTGTAACTTTCATGGTATATATCTTTTGCGATGCACTTATTCATTCCCTTGTATGTTATGATGGATAGGTCCACATCAAGGTTAATAAGTGCAATTGAACAAGTCACAAACTATGATGGTGACTTGCAAGAAGCAATGGACTTACAACGATGCGAGGTTGTAGAGCAAAATGATCCATACAACTGTGGGTGGAGAGTGTGCTAACACTACTTGTTGGTAGTGCTTTTTGAACTTTATGAGACTTATTAGAAGTTCTTTGTGACTGCTTGGAAGTTCTTTGTGACTGCTTGGACATGCTTTGAAACAGTTATGTGAGTGTTTTGTGACTGTCATATGATTGCTTAGTAGAGCTTTGTGACAGTTATGTGAGTGCTGTGTGACTACTTAGTAGTGCTTTGTGAATACCAAGCAATCTCATAATAGTGAAAGCTATGTGAGTGCTTTGTGACTACTCTGAGTGCTTGATTAGTGCTTTGTGATTGTTATGGCCATGCTTGGTTGTGCTTTCTAACTGTTAGGAGACTTCTTGGAAGTGCTTTGTGACTACTTGGACTTCATGTCAAACATAGTCATAATGGACAGCAAGATGTCCTATTCTATTGTGTTGAACATGATCTTTGTTAAGGCTGATAACACTTTGATTATGAGATCTGAGTAGTGCTTGATTATGAGATCTTGATAGTACTCTTTTTAAGAACATCCCATGCATGCTACTATATTTCATAACTGAATAAATTTGGAATCAAGCAGTGGAATCTATGCTCAATCTATGTAAATAAAATTAGAATCTATGAAGCTCGAACAACCCCACTATAAAATTCAGCCATTATTCTTCTTTTGACATTCACATTTTAGGATATATTCGTGCTATTGTCTTACAAACATTATGCTCAGATGAATTCATGCAAACATGAATCACATGTGATGAGATCACCTTTTTTATGATTCTTACTTCAACTCCATGACATTTGTTTCATTGTTGCGAACCCATTCAATCGGATTTCTTGGATGCTTGCAAAGAGAAAATCACACCTTTTGCTTTCCCATGGATGTTGATTATCTTCTAGAATAAGATAAAATTTCCACACTTAAAGATGTGCTCCTTGTAGGTCTCTCACTAGAAAACCTTGCTCTGGTTAATGTCCTCATAGCACCTAGCATGATGGAATAAAGGATTGTGAAAATGATTGCTCACACTGATAAAGTTGAGGGGGGAGAGAGAGAGAGAGAGAGAGACGTGTGCACATGATGTAACTACCTATACACTATGTTGCATTGAACATAAACATGAATATTACATGAGGACCCCTCATGGTTAGGGTTAGGGTTTTCCCCTAATGCCCTTAAGGCATGGTGCAATTTACACCATCGTCAATGCCCCTTTTAAACTACACTAGTTAAGTAGAGGGTGCATGTACAAAGACAATTTTGTGGTTTTATTTGGTGCATATGATAGCATCTAGAGCTGAAAATAAAACTAGAAAGAGTCAGAGTAGTATGTGCATGTGTGAGCACCATGACTACGTAGTGGAAGCTTGTACAATGAGGACAACTTATTATCATGTACATAAATGTGCTTTTTTCCCTCTTAAGTTCTGGGTCATCCTTTGCCTTTGGGAACAAAGCCCAAATGATAGAGTGAAGGGATGAGGAAGGAAAGCCAAAAAGTAAGATGCTCGCCTGGATCAAAGACTGGTCGATCAAGAGATGACTGTGTGAAGAATGATGTGTATTAATGCATGCCAAACATGTCAAATCTGAACATGTTATGTGCCATCGTGGACTGTGCAGCTACTCTATAGAAGAGGCATCCAAAAGTGAGACTAGTTGATGTAGCTATGGAAAAAGAATTCGATAGGATGTGACATACAGGAGTGTCACCGACCCAAAAAAACTGGCAGCAATGTTGGAGATATGTTATAGTAGAGTAATCTTTGTCATGTGGGGTCAAAGAAGACCACATTGTTGGTGTGGATAGAGTGATCCAAGGGCTACATAAAAGTAGAGGATGAAGATGCAAGTATGATACACTGCTTTGCTGATGAAGAGGCCCATAAAATTGACAAGGTACAGTGTTCGGTCAAACTTGCATTCTCAGCTGTCATGAGCAAAGATCGTCTTCTGATATGTGCATGGCTAAACATCCATCGGCATAGGATGTAGCATCTGTCATAAGCTCAAGGTGGAGCTAATAGTGTAATGGACTAGAATCCTAAAATGCAATATAGAAAGCATAAGATATCCCTAAGGAATATGTGGTGTTGAATGCTGATGTAGGGATTGATTGAAGTCTCGGATCCAACCACTAGTCTACATCAAGTAAGGACTATATACAACAGCCATAAGTGCATGTTGAAACACGGAGGTTTCCTAGGTTGCACTATGGTTGAACCTGATGCTACCCACTACATTGGCTGCATTGATGCATAAATATCCTCATGTTGAGGGATGATCCGCTGATAGGAAGAGGTGATGATCACTGGATCCAAGGGTGGTGCAATGCGGCATGACTAAGCTGATACTAATGCCCAAAAGTCTGATCTACTAATCTATACTATGATGGAAACTGTGTCCAAGGTATGCTTTGTGTTAGAGGTGAAAGCATCAGTGATGGATGCTGGAATGGAATCACCTAAGGAGCTAAATGCACTGTGGCATGTATCTTTGCTTGTTGCTAGAGATGTGAGTGCCTTGTACTGAGGACTTACCTACTGAATAATTGCATGATGACTTTTATAGAACTCCTGGTATGTATCTACATCTAATGCCACAATAAATGGAGTCAGATTCAGGCATGAATGTGATGGATGTACATCACTGAAATCAGATTGTGCTGATGTAGATGGAACTTCCTCATGCTGAGGGCTTACCATCGTCAAATGTGCCTCGTGCTGAGGGCTCTATCAAATATGCCTCGTGCTCAGGGATTACTGACAAATGTGCATGATCAGAAACCATGGGTTGATCCATGGTAACATGTGGAACATCTATGCATGATCTCTTAAGACTAATGAGGCTCGAGTCATACCTTGTGTGGACATGAATGGCCGAAGTAGGTTCTCTTTCCACTCACAGATCTCATTCAGATTCATGACTGGTATATCATCAACTGTGTGATGTGGATAATTCCATACTAGAGGTGGTCTAGTGCTCTATGCAAGAGGATTACCCATGTACGAATGAGAGTGTCTACCCATGAGAACACTATGTGAGAGCTGCCACTGGGGTCTTATGCTCGCGCTGCCGCTAGGGGCTTATGTTGAATCTGTCAACAATGTATGAACCAAATCATGTGATGGAAGAGTGTGTGTATACCAAAGATCAAGCCTATAGCAGAATGGTGACAACTATGTGTCGGGAGAGCCAAGAGGCTATACAAGGCTGATGGATATGTATAGGAACCAATGTCAAAAAATAGTCAACAATGTGTGACTTTACATGGGATGGCATATGTGCATGCAAGACGGATGCAACAATTCTGAATCCGAGGAGGAGAACTGTGCCAAGTGTCACACTCGTGTGCTAAACTGCCAAATGCCCAAAAACTAAGTTGGCGTCAGATGTGTGAATGTGTATACCGATGATAGATCCAAAGGGACTAACGCCATTGGGAACTAATTGGGTAATATGGCAATGGCTTACTTGGATTGGTGGAGTTTAATCTCCTCTATGGCTGTGCTAGTCTAAATATAGACTACATGTCGAAGCCTCAAATGTAGCAAAATGAATTTTGGTTCGTTCATTTTATGTGCTTGGTACGGGCATATCTGCATCAGGCTCTCCTAAGGCCTACCTCTATCTAGTAGCCTAAGTACTCTGGGCCATTGACTCTAAGGGGCTTACTGGGAGATTGAATAATATCTCACCCTTACGATTCTGGGGCCGTCTTGAGGGGATCCATCTACCTACTCCCCTTAAGACACTGGAACTGCTCCCCAACCTACCATTGCCCATTGTCAAAGCCTAGATCAATGTGTGTGGTTCTTTTCATTTCTCTTACTAGGCTTCTTCCTCTTCACCTAGTCCAACCCCCCTCAAAAGGCTCTACCCAAGGAGTGTTGTGCTACATAGCTAGTGATTGGTCTGTTCACATGAAACTCCCTCTATTGGCCTTGGTAGGACTATGAGGGAGGGGGGGCCTTGCCCTTTTGCTTGGGACATGTCGGTGCCAAATGGCCCATCAACTTGTACCCAAGAGGCCACGAGCCTCTACACTTTTCCAAAGCTCTCCCTCATTCAGTGTCTCACGCAAGATCAATAGGCACCTTAAGGCAAGGGACCCCATTGTATGTCAAAGTTAACGCTATTTTGATTGGTGGGGACTAAAGCACTATGCCAAAGCATCCTATGATGGATGCCAAGATAGGTCAATACTACTTTGGGAGCCCTAGGAATCAAGGCACCATAAAAAATGGAGGCACATGGTGTGTTGTTGTATCCATGTCATCGATCATGAAACCATGATATTGAAGAATGAAGTACACCAAATGTGAGCCGAGGAGAATGGGACTGAGCCTAGATGGTGTTAGAGGAGCTCAGTTGGAGAAAAAAGACTCTGTTTCCATAGATAGTAACCTCTTAAATATGGTCATCCTCTATGGCTAGGCTTGCTTGGATCCAATGACAAACCTGGCCTCTCATGGGCATGAGGCCAATGAGGGATGTGGCAAGCCTAGTAGAGTGTCTTTGATGTTTAAAAAGAAATTGTAAAATAAAAATCTTAAGGCTAGACTGGAAATCCACTTGGATCATACCTAGGAAAAAAAAGGATATGTCCTAGCTCCTTGACTACCACAAAAAAAATCTATGCTACCTGCCAACATATATGCATTTTGTCGTTCTCAATCTCAATTACAAAATGGGCATTGAAGGCAGGGTGTCAAATAAATACAATAATCCCCATCTTTCTTTAAGGCCAATGAAGCACTTAGGTAGTTAGCAGAACTAAGAAGGATGTCTACATGGGATCTTACGTGATGATACTCTATGATTGTCTCAGTGATTAAAGAAAGATTCCCTCCCTTGATACTACTCCATGACTACCTATCAGATTAAAAAAGATTTAGACATCAAGAGGACTAGAGGGGTTTAAATCTACTTCCACCTACTGGAGGACGTGATATTGGATGGGATTTGGATTAGAGAATGAGGAATGGTTCCTACATAATGGTCACCCCCCTTACATGTGAGGATCACCTTAGCCTTCTTTTGATAAGGCTGATAATCACAAACTTACCTTTTGATTCTATATGTGTGGATTTCCATCTTCCATGTTTCCAATCCCATGTGAGCACATCTCCTCATTGAGGCACTTTACCTATAGGGGCAGTGGAGTGGAGATACTAAAAAAAAGATGTGTGTGATTTGCTCCTGGTGGTGGTGGTGAGATAGAGAAATCAGTGAGGCGTGAGGTGAAGGCAGGAGACCCCATGAGGTAGTCAACTATGCTGGACCCTCCCTAGTGGGGAAAGTAGGTGTACCCACATGAAGATGGACAACAACTCGGCCATTATAGATGATAAGATCATGTATCATGCCCATGTAAGCTAATGCATGTCCATAAGATGTGTCCGGGGCCCATCTGACACACAGAGACTCTAGACATCGTGGTCTCATCTATATCAATCTCCGGTGACAGGATAGAACCATCACGAAAATATAGAAGTGATACCTAGAGTGTACTTGTCCTTGCATTGAATTCTCCAACAAGGAGAACTTCCCTAGGGCTTGACAAATCCATGATGTCAGAGTAGAGGGCTGCATATGGCCTCCTCGCATAGATCCCTAGTGAAATGTGAGGTCTTAGGGGGAAGTAATAGACTGCAACAAAATGGACCTGCCGACTGGGAGGTCATCTGATATGAACCCTTAGGAACCTGGCATGTGAATCGTGTCTCTTGATAAAGATCATCCCGACTAGAGATGATTGATATAGCACTCCCACTCCGCCCAATCCAAGACTCTTCCTACCTCTAGGTCTCATCCCGATAGGCTGTCTCCCATGTACTATGCCATCACTCGCACACACTACCTACCATGACATACACTTTGACCACACACTCAAGCCCTGCATGTTCCTTGCCATGCCCACATTCCTTTTTTTTAATTAAGTTTTAGAAGAAATTCTGAAACCATACCTGTTCCATTGATTGTTTGAAAACATCGGGACCCACCTCTTTTTGGAACTCTGGATTGGGTTGATCTAAATCTCTAGACTGGGAACGGAACCACTATACTTTCATCATTGCGACACTAGAACTGTCGCACACAAGCCTTCATTTTTGGTGTGTGCCAACACACCCTCCCAATCCACAATCTTCGATACATATCATCAGGAAGATGGAATGATGAGGGAATTATTCATTGTCCATGGTTGGTCATAGGGCACTTTATTTTCTTTGATGTCAATCCTTTAGATGGAAGCCATTTTGCTTCAACAATGATTATTTGCAACAAGCCTTTGTGATGATGATTCAATGCTTCTTCTCGGATCTACAATGACTCCAATATGCTTTGTCTCTATGCTAATGCTTTTGATAAGGTTCTAAAGAACCTTCCATCCTGCTAACACGTTGCTATTTTAATTTTGGGAACTTAAGACCTTTCTCTGCTAAGGGCCTAAACCTTGGTCAATCAACCTTAAGGTTGACTATTATTGTTTTTTTGCCATTGTTTAATCTTGTGGTGGCAACAAGAAGGAAGCATCTTTCAATCCCATATGTTGGTGGTTTGTTTAGCTATTCCATGAACTTTAACACCTTGACTAAGGTCATTTCTAAGGTTCTTTTTTTTGCACTTCAAGGCTAAACCATTTCTAGAAGGAATATGTTTGCAATATGTTTTTCAATCATTGGGCCTCGCTCTTCTATTGACAAACTCTTTTACACATAGCATATTTTCATTTAAAAACTCTTGTTTATCAAGGTGGAGGGGGGGGGGAATTGCCATATTTATTTGAGGGAAATGTTGATCCTAAGAGTACATCTGATTTGGAGGAGGATGAGTGTGCTCACGCTCATGTATTGCTACATCTTGATAATAGGCTTCTCTATCATTTTGACAAATTCTCAATATAAAAATGTTTGTAAGATTCTTTGGAAAGGTCACTTTTATAGTGGCATGTATTTTTTGACTCTATTTCATGTTTGTACCTTCACTTTTATGGCATCATTGATGTGACATGCCCATTATTTCTCCCTAGTTTTTGTGAAATCAATAGACACTCCCCTTACCTTTATGAAAGGCAAAGCAATAAGACCCTCCTTTAGTTTGGAATATAGAGAAGACACGTGTGCATTCATGGAAGCAGACCATATCCATGTGCACATTACTTGATCATTGTGTGAGGATGATCAAGGTATAATGGATATGGAGTTTTAAGAAGGTCAAGCAACTTTATAGAGTCACATTAATCAAACGCTACTCTCTTTATGTAATGAGTTGTGTCAAGTTAACACCATCTTTTTTATTATATCCAAAACCTTGTAATAAGCCTGTAATTGATAAGGGCTTCTCCAATTTACATAACCTGGTGATTGTACATAACTTCACCCAATTTATATTGAGGGGGAGTGTTGAGATTTAGACATCAGGATGACTAGAGGGGTTTAAATCTATGTTTTTGTGATTACAGGGATGTAGATATTGGATGGGATTTAGATAGAGGATGAGGACTTGGTTCCTACATGATGGCCTTCCTTGTGAGGATCTTTTAATACGGCTAATAATCAAAGACTTACCCTTTGATTCTATATGTATGGTTTTCCATCTTCCATCTCTCCTCTCCCATGTGAGCGCATCTCCTCATTGAGCACTCCCATTTTGTTTCCAACAATTCATTCAAATAAAATGACAAGAGAAGAAAATGAACATCTTGTGAAAAGAATAGAGGTCCATGGATATGGAAATTGCTTGAGGGGCCAAAATCCTTTAAGGCCACCGCCAAAACAAGCTATTCATGCTAGAATGGATCCAATGACTAACATGCCTAGCACAAAAAAAGAGTAAGGTAGCCATACAAAATGGAGTCAAATTCAACCTTAACGCTCGGGGGATTCACTATGCAAAAACCCTTTATAACATGTGCATCCAAGGGACCAATATAAATTTCCTTGACTTACATAGTATTTTAGTTGAGTCTTTTATAAACCCTTTTTTGCCTAGAGTCTTGTTTAAAATCCTTTTGTACATATAATTATATTGAAAATAGACCCCTTGTGATGATTTTACATGCTCTTACATATTCCTTATTACTAGACTTCCAAGTCTTGATGTAGTCTTTTTTTTGTCATAACAGTTGTTTCTTTCATTGCAATGTCATTAGGGCTAGTGAGCTGACTAGATGGAATGCTCTCAAGTAAGCTTCTAAGCTCCTTGATGTGTTAGAAGATACTTCTTTCACTTAGTCCAACAGTCAGATAGGCCAAACCATAGAAGAGCTAGAATAGACAGAGCTTACATCGAAATAGCGGTGTTAGATGAAGCTTTGACGTGTAAAAGTAGTGCATTGTCTTCTCTTCCTTTCTCAGACCAGAAAACCATCCTCGTTATTCTAGAAAAAGGGGAGGGAGGAAGGTCTAGATCATGGTTTAAATCCAACCCTTTAAGTAACTAGCAGCTGGCACAAAGCCTTTGGGGGTTCTACTCTAGTATTACCAATAAGTGGATTAGAGACACAAAAAGAACCAAGATCGTTCTCACAACCATTAGAAAGAGAGCAAATAAAGCAAGGACCAAGAGGAGACAAGATCTCAAAGATAAGATCAAATGTCTAGAGGAAGACTCCTCCAAGCAAGGCCAGACTCACCTAAAAATTTTTAAGGAGTCACTTAGAGCTGAAGCTTTGATAGAAGCATCTCAGGCCAAAATTTACTCGAGAGAATGGTGGGCCAGGAAGGGAGATTGTGCTAATGAGGACATGTCTAGAATTTAGAAAGAAGCATGCACAGGACATTGGAATGTGGGAGGAGGTGGGGGAGAATTGCGAAATCACCATAGAAAAGGCTAGGGCCAGATATTTATGCCGCATTATTTAGAAAAAATCTTTGATGCACACTATCTGGAGAAAGATATAACTTTAGAGGACCTTAAGGGAGCTGTGGACTAGATGGCAAAAGGCAAAACCCCAAGGGAAGACGACTTACCAATTAAATTTTATCAGTTTTTGTAGGACACAGAATGACCCTACCTTTTAAACCTTTGGGAGGAGTATTTGACCCAAGAAATAACACTGGCATGATCAAGCTAATACCGAAGGGAGGACCCAAGGATGATCTAAAGAATTGGCATCCCTTAACAATGCTGAACACTAGTTATAAGACCTTTGCAAAGTCTCTAGCAATCAGACTTGAGGATAAGATGAAACTTTGGATCAGAGAAGAGCAAAAAGGCTTCATTAAGGGTAGACACATCTTGGAGGGAATCCTCACATTTTGGGAGGGATTAGAGTATGAAGATCAAACTTAGCACGATATCTGCTTCCTAAAGTCGATTTTGACAAAGCTTATGATAGAATGGAATGGGGTTTCATTCTTTCCTTTCTACAAGACATGGGGATTGGCCCAATTTTTGTTTCTTTTGTTGAGATATTCTACTTTAGCAGGCTAGAGGAAAGGTAGAGATAAATGGTAGAACCTCCTCTCCCTTTGTTCTAAAGTGGTTTATCAGATAGGGTTGTCCTCTAGTTCCTCTGCTCTTTGTTGTTACTGCATATGCCTTGGGCGAGTTGATACAAGATGGGGTCAGCAGGGGCATGATTAAAGGCATACAAGTTTAAGGGGGCATTCAGATTATCTGCCAACAATTTGCTAATGACACTAACTTAACACCTCGCAATGATATCCAATCAGTGGAAAACATTGTGAGATGCCTAGAAGTCTTTTGCTATGCATGCCTTCGATTCAAAGATTAACCATGAGAAAATGGGAATTTTTGGCACTGGGAACCCTCCTCCCCAATTCTTGATAGGCAAAGGATGCAAGATGATAAAAGAAGGTGAAATCATTAGGCTACTTAGAATCTCAATGGGCCTCAAACGCTCAAAAAATGATAGGTGGGAGTGGGTAATAGACAAGATCAGATCCAAACTCGATCCAAAATGCTAAGATGGAAGGGCTTCAACCAATATTGGCTAGAAGAAAGTTTGTTCTCGGCCATTACATCTATCCTTCCTTAATTTATTTTACCTCTTGGTGGTTCCCGTCAAAGAAAAACTTTGATCAAATCAATAGCCTCTCCAGGACTTTCCTCGAGGGGGGGGGGGGGATTGGGATAGCAAAAAATGGCCAAAGTCTCGTGGCATGTATATACTCTTCCAATATTTGTTGAGGGCCTATGCATAGTGGGTATTGAAAAATCCTCCGCCAAGTTCATGGCCCAGTGGATCCTAAAAGACCATCAGAACCCAGACTTGGACCTGGGCTTTTCTCATTCACAGAAATATCTCCAAAGTGAAAATTTTCAGATGCAAACACTGGAAGCATCTTCCTCTAGGCACGGCTCTGTTCGGGAAGGAACCATGCATACCTAAAGGTTCTGAAGTGTGGAGGGCATGTGGAAAGTGTGGGAATCTCTGAAACCGTTTCTAGTTTGGAAAGGTTTCTCTAGAAAGACAAGTACTTTATATAGTCAAGACTCCATTTGGTTCTTGATAATCTAGGGCGACAATCCTTTTAGGGACATTTCTTTAAAAGGAGCCATTAGACTCAACAAAAAGGGAATCAAGGTCTGGGGTGACATTTGGAATAGAGAGCAAAGTACATGGATAGAAGATGATGTCCTCCAAGCAAACCACAGGCTAAACAGATTTGACCTCATGCTAATCTAGGAACAAAGGAATCTCTGGGAAAGCGACACCCTCCCCTAGATGGGAGGACGGCTGTAACCCTCACTTAAAGAATCTAGATTGGCATGTCGGAAGCAAGTCATCCCTATTCCAATTTTTATCAACGACCAGACTTCTCTTGTAGAACAACTCAACCAATAATGGCATAGGCACAACTCGAAAAAGATCTAAACTAAAAGATTTGATAGAATCTAGGACAGAAGCATCCTTGAGAAACAATCCTACTTATTGTGGCTCATTATATTCCCCATCTTTTCGTTAACTATCCCTCCTCTAGATCCCTTTGGGATTTAGTTCAAAAACGAGTATCTCTCGTTTCGTTTAATTATGCTTATATGTTTCTTGGCATTGCAATTCCCCAACTAGGGAGCCTTCCAACTGGAACAATATTCAAAGTGCTGCATTGTGGTGCATCTGGTATCAAAGATGCGCTAGTGTTTTCAGTATTGAAAAGATTGACACTGACGCTATTTTTTCACACTTGATGCTATCTTCAGGGTCATGGGGAAAACCTCCAACTGTTGGAGTAGATCACTAAGCAAGCTCAAGCCTGTGTGAAAAAAGAAGAGGAGTACGCAAAAAAACAGAGCATTTTCTTGCACAGGCATGGTCACTTATGGAAGCATCAGGAGAAAATGAACAGTTTCTAGACTCGACACATTGGCCACAAAGGAAGAGGAAAAGGATGATGTGGACCATTCTTAAGATGGCACTTGCTTACCTGCTTATTTTCTCTACTGCTGCAAGTATGGATTGTTGGCCTCTTTCATATGACCAAGCTTTTATGTACATCTTCCTATTTTGCTTTTCCAAGGAAGAGATAGATTAATGTAGTAATCTCATGTTTTTTTTGACATGATGTAAATGTAAACCCTCATTTTAAAAAAAAAAAGCTATCCACATGTATTTCCTAGGCGAGAGTTCTACTAATCAACAAACGGTCCAAGAGTTTGTCATTTCGATAGGTGAGAAAAACCTAACATGACAATCTTCATGATTGAGCCACATCTTCACAAAACTCATAGCTCACACCTCTCCATTTTTTAGTTTTGGAATCCATGATATACTTGTAAGAATTTTCTTTGTTTTATTTGAGACTTTTTTGGATAGGTAATGTCTCCTCTTTTAGCTTCGATGTTTTTGTGAATACATGCTCTTTATAGAGAGTATTAGATAGAGGCCAAAAAGAGAGGGGAAAAAGACTTTGAAACGAGTACTTTGGGGGTGGTTAAAGAAACTTGAATCACTCACATCAGTAGGTTAAACTTTGAAAAGATTTAGTAGGTTGCTAAATCATGTTTGAAGAGAGTAATTTGGAGGTTTTTAAAATAAACTTGAATCCCTCACATCAACGGGTCGAAGAGCAAGTAATATTAATTTATTGTCTAACCCATATTAGTTCTAGATTTGAAGTGATGTATATTTAAAGAGCACTTAGAGGCTACCCACATATAGTGGTAGCATAGTCCATGGGATAACAATCTCCAAGTCAACAATATACAAGAAACCCCATTTAAATGTGGTACACCCTTGCTCAAGAAAACCCATTTTAAATGCGGTACACACTTGCTGAAGAAAAACTATTTACTTACATGCATGTGGGTTGTACCAAATTGAGAGTGAATTCCCTAGGTGAGCAAATTCCATGGCTTCACAATGTAAAATAAATGAAGCTTTCATACTTGAGGTTGTCCCTCTATAAAAACCTATATAACATATGTGATTAGGCACATATTTAAATACCTGTACTTTACGTGTGGGAATGTGCATGTGCGTTTAACTTTCAAATTATTAGCCCCCTTGATACATTCACATAAACACATCACATTAGATTTGGTATATTGCATATAAGTCCTCAACTTTAAAAGGTCCCTTTTCATTTACTAGCCTACTATTATATGTTTATAAGGTGACATCACATTGAAATGGTCCTCTTACATTTTACCAACTGAATATTACATTTTACTAACCCAATATTACATGTTTATAAGGTGAGCATCACTTTGAAATGGTCCGCTTACATTTTACTAAGCCAATATTACATGTTCATAAGGTGACCACCACTAGCTTTCATAAAAATATTGAGTAGTCTTAATGGGGCACATGGAAAGACGACTATTCTAGTTAGAATCTATAAGCAAAGGTTATACAACTTCTGAATGCATTTTATAGATTGAATATGCTAGGGAACTTAATTTTAGATTCAATACATTTTGTAGGCTTTGAATGTTGGTATATGTGCAATGCCCACCTTTCATATGTAACCACCAATTCCATAGTGCCCTTTTGTAAGGCTCCCATTATGAGCAGAAGCCATGGTGTGAGCAGTGGACATTGGTAGGATCCTAGTTTTGACACTAGATGAGGTCTCATGGTGACCATTTGATGGTTAGGAGATGGTAGAAGAATCAAAGTACTCCTCGGGGGTTTCGGGGGCAATGCCCCCAACAGTGGGATCCAGCGCCTCCCGACCCTCGACGGTATGCCCTCCGTTGCATGCGTGCAATCATTCGTGTGTGAATTTGCCCTCGCGCACGTGATCGATGGTCGGTGGTCAATGGTCTTTGGCCGATGGCAAAAGTCAAGCAAACATGTGCCACCATCCTCGCACTTAGTAACACACTATGCTAAGTCAATATGCACGTGCCACCGCCACCCCGCCAATGTGGTGGAATTGGTCTACTACGAAGGGCTATATAAGGAGGCTACTTCTCAAGCCTCAACATCGAATGTCAATACCCCTACCTCCAGTCCTTCTCCATCTAGAGTCTATCTAGATCACCATCGAAGCTCTATTGGAGAGCGCACGGGTGGACAACACCATTAGTTGTATCTAATACGAAATTTTTATTCAGCTCTATGTCTATCCTCTTGTTATTATACTATTGTTGTTGTCAAACGATCTCTCCGCTGTATTGTACTTCTACATTGAATGTCTTGCAATAATTGAATGTTTTACATGCTTTTCCAAATCACACTTACATGACACTTTAAATACATGTGATTACCTAAGTTTGTATGTATACAAAATGGCTTAGTTAGATTAACGCCTAGCTCTATGTGTTCTGTATAATTTGTGGACACGTTGTGTCCTGACACAAATTTAGTTGAGCCATCACTCATTTGTTTAAAACCTACCTTTGACTTTAAATATTGTATCCATTTTTTGGATGTCCTCCAAAATGGCATAAAAATTGGTGAACATATAAAAATTATTTTGTCACCACTCGTTAAATCTATTTCACACTTACGTTGCTGATTTTACGTAAAAGCCTTCAAGGCTCCAACATCAAACCCATTTCATGCATAAATGTAGTATTTATTTTTTAACACAATATTTTACAATTGATAAAGCTGGTACTGTATCTTCTTGGTTAGGTCTGGAATTGTGACAAACTAACTATAAGCCCACATTGAGCCTTCACTTAATTATCTAAACACATTTCCAAAATGGGATTGCCAACAAGGATATAACTTCGCACCTATGAGTTGTACGCAAGCTTTAAAATAAATCTTGCCAACTGTGGGATACAACACGCTCCAAAGTATCACCCGTCTCATGTAATTTCCATCAAATGTAGTTTTTAGAAGGTTGTATGGAGGAGAAACTACATATACTATAACCTTAATTTCTTATGAAGATGCTTCTGATATTTAACATAAATTTTTAAACAATTTATCTTTATGGGGGTTATGCAAAGATGCTATCTTTTACATGAATTACTATTTAATCCTGTACATAGAGGTAAATTTGTATAGTTAAACTTGCACACAACGTATGTAGACATGCATCTAGCAAGTGGACACACCCATGCACATGCAAATGTAGATATGCACACGCGCACGCAACAACATACACATGCAAATGCGATGCACAAGCACATGCATATGTGGACACAACGACAACATCATCGGCACAGCACCATTTGTACATATACTAGATATTAGATTACTAAAGATAAAGAAGAAACTCATGTGTGTGGTGTGGACGAGTGCTCCATGCATCTCACTTGGAAGTCCGATGATTCCTTGAGTCTTGTTCAACTCTTCAATTTGGATGCATGCAAGGTTGGCCAGAAACAAGATGGGACGGCTGAGGTTCTCAATTTGGATGTATGCAAGGCTGCCAGAAGGAGATGGGACGGCCAAACATTACGCACCTTACACGCACGAGGAAGGGAGAAAGGGAGGGAGGGAGAGAGAGAGGTGAGGAAGGAACGAAAGAAAGAGTTGGGGGAGGTAGAAGAGGCGGGAGGGAGCGGGGAGGGAGTGATTAATGGAGCATGTGGAAAGGGGCATTGATTGCAGGGCAGGAGGTCGTGAATCTCATGCAGAAAGGCCACCATGTAAAATGTTGAAGAAGAAATTCCATCAGCAAGTTGGGCAGGAAAAGGTGGGTGCGAGGGAGAAGGCGAGGAAAGGGAAGGAGGGAGCCAGCAGGCCGTTGCTGTCGGTGTTCACGTTTTGCTTTAACCAGAGTCGGGGCCTGGGTTGGCGACCTCGCCCTTGGTCAAACGTACACGCCACAACCAGTATCAGATCGAGATCATGGTGCCTGTCTCTCTCCCTCTCTCTGTGTATATATATTGCCTCTTTCTCCTTCCATCTCTTGCACCATCACCACCTCTTTCCAGGCTCATCAACGCATCCCCCCCTGCTCTCTCTGCCGTTTGCCCCGTCCATGGACTTGCTCGACTGACGGTACCCCTCGACTCCCCTTCTTCTTCCCCTTGTGGGCTTTCCCTCCTTTTGGTCTTGCTTCGAAATGGGTCCTCTTCCTTTGGGTTTTTGTTGCTCCCCTGTAACAAAATTGCAGTTTTCCGTAGTGGGTCGTTCGGATTTTGTGTAGATCTAATGCTGTGCCTCTCTTCTGGGAAACAACACATAGGATCTGGTTGCTAACTTCCTCAGTTCCTTTACGAGAGCCTGGAGTCTGAAAATATCAACAGGAAATTTGCAGGCTTTCAATGTCCTTACTCCATTCAAACATGATTGCTCTATCCTTAACTCTCTAGCTTTGTAACAATTTCAAAAGTTTCACATTTTTTATAACGCAATGCGTAGATTTAAAGACCCTTGCGTTGACGCATTAGTTGTCCCTTAGTGAACTCTCAATTTGTGTAAAAGATCATAACGCATACATGGAATATTGCAGACCTTTATGGAGATGTGAATGTCAATTTGTGTAAAAGATCATAACGCATACATGGAATATTGCAGACCTTTATGGAGATGTGAATGCACTCAAGGGTATGCCATTCAATTTTTCTTGTTTTGGCATCCCCTTTATCCTCACACTTTCCTTGCGTGGAAGCAGCACTTCAAGGTCGGAGTATAGTTGCAGGGAGCAAGGCAGGAGGTGCAGTATATAGTTGAATGTTCTGTGTAGAAAAAAAGTCGTATTTTTAAAACAATTCCAGCTTGCACTCCGCTTGTCAAACTTCAGGATAGGCTAGCACCACAGCTACTGAGGTAATTGTATACACTCATCCTGGTGATAGGGCTTGTGCAGTAGTGACCCACTTATAAACGAAGGACTTTTGTTTCTTCATTAAGAGCTTTTATGTAGCAACCTTACAAAGCATGCATCAGCTAGCGATGGCTATTTCGGGGGGGGGGGAGGGGGCGGGGGGGGCGCGGGGGGAAGGGGGAGGGGGGGAGAGGTTGGCAGGTGCTATTGGTTGCGTATTAGGTTCATTAGATGGGGCTGTTTTGGTACCAAATCTGTACCGGTTTTAGAAGAGAGAGAGAGAGAGAGATGTAGGCAGCGGCTATTGGTTATGCATTAGGTTCATTAGGTGGGTCTGCTTTGGTACTAGATCTGTAACAGTTTTTGTGTAGCCTATTTTGGGAGAGGAGGCGATCTTGTATTAGTTCTTGTGGTGAATATCTCCTGCTTTCGCCCTGCTTTCTGCTCATTTGTGAGATATGTAATGACCTCTATTATTTTTGTGCACATTTCATCTGGTATGTTTCTCTCTTCCGTGACGACACTCTTTATGTTCCTGCCTTATTGACTTCTGAGTACTGAATTTCAATTGTAGATGGTATGGGATGGCCAAAAGTTGAGATATTTCTTCAATTACTGCGCTTTAACTAGTATAGTCTGATTGAATCAGTTCTAGATCTGATATGGATACCCTTTCTCCTTGGCTCTGATACATCGTCTTCAGCCAGAGAAGGTGACATATTTAGGGGGAAGGAATGCATTCACATATTTTGTCAAGATGGGAAGATGACACATCAGGGGAATATGCAAATGCAGGATGGGAACAGCAAATACAGGCCTTTTTGTGGAACAAGGGCATGTTTCCATTCGAGGGGAACCTGTGTGTCTCTATGTACTGTGGTATACATATGCATAAATCAGGATGGGAATGGGGAGTATGTGCCCATTGGAGAACTGATAAACATATGCATGTGCATGTGTACAATGCATTCTATGACTATTCGTGGGAAAATTTCCCATAAGAAGAGAGCTAATCTTTCTATTACCAGGTACTGCAAAATGGGACTGACTGGATATAGATTCCTCTGCCCATTTGCCTCCCAGTGGCAGGTCTGTACACCAGAAGGGTAGAATGTAAGGCTAGAACATCGGTCGCCCAGGTTGTTTGGTTGCCCCTCGCCTAAAATTTTCATGCTTAAGAGCAAGCAGCTTCCTAGATTCTCCCAGGTTGCTAAGCGATGGAGTTTGCTCCTACCCACTCCAGGCCAATGGTACCACTCCAGCTGACTCCTGTCTCTTTGGGTTACAATTTGCTTCTTAATTTCTGCACTCACTTTGAAAATGTGCCATATTGCGAAATGATATCCACACTGATTGCCAGACTTCACTTTTACAAAACCCTGAATCAGGCAGGACCTGGGGTCGAGGGAAGCACATAAGGCATGTTACCTCTATATCTCAGGCACACTTTCACCTATGATTGAGATCTACCTGCTCATCCTTCAGAGTGGCAATCCACAAGTCTGATTTTATGGAATCCTAAGGGCATGTTTGTGTCTGACTAAGCTTGTTGGTTGTTGATTCAAAATCCCTCTTTTAGGAAATCTAACAAGCTATTGGGACATGCATGCTCAAAATTGATGAGAGCAAGCAGCTTCCTAGATTCTCCCAGGTTGCTAAGCGATGGAGTTTGCTCCTACCCACTCCAGGCCAATGGTACCACTCCAGCTGACTCCTGTCTCTTTGGGTTACAATTTGCTTCTCAATTTCTGCACTCACTTTGAAAATGTGCCATATTGCGAAATGATATCCACACTGATTGCCAGACTTCACTTTTACAAAAACCTGAATCAGGCAGGACCTGGGGTGGAGGGAAGCACATAAGGCATGTTACCTCTATATCTCAGGCACACTTTCACCTATGATTGAGATGTACCTGCTCATCCTTCAGAGTGGCAATCCACAAGTCTGATTTTATGGAATCCTAAGGGCATGTTTGTGTCTGACTAAGCTTGTTGGTTGTTGATTCAAAATCCCTCTTTTAGGAAATCTAATAAGCTATTGGGACATGCATGCTCAAAATTGATAAGGTTTTCTTGGAGAAACTCGTACGCTTCCCCGGCCCCGACTGCATGCTGAAGAGATGAGCTGCCCTGTCATCATTTGCTCTGCCAGGCTCCCACTTCTGCCTGCTTATTGGCCTGCACTGCACCCCATCCAGTGAATTCTTGAGTAGCTGCTATGTTATTTTAAAATAATTATTATGTCATTGTTAGATGCTAATCTCAACCAAGTTTTTATGTATTGTTTGTCTGTTTGTGTATATGTTGATAAAGTTGATGAGCATATGCATTTAGGACAGAATCTTGGTTAGATCTCTTTTTAAGCATCCATGCTATTAGTTATGCTGGGTTTTGGTATTGTGTGTGCCCTTTGTGGGGTGCTGTTTCTTAGAGAGACTTGTCGCATGCCTGATATCTACTTACTGCTACCCATTTGTTTTTATCTGCTTTAAAGTTAAGGGAAAGTAAGAGATGGCTGACTCAGAAGAGACTAAGAAAGACGCTGCAGTACATCCAATTGAGCAGTCCATGCCTTCTGCAGAGGAGGAGGTATTTCTACGTTCTATGTTGTTTGGCTCGGAAACAGTTTTTCTTTTTCCTTTTGTAAGTAGGAGTTTCCCTCAGGAGTTGGTTCATTGACAACAAAAGTGTCCTGGAATACTTTGCTCAGGGATCTGTTTGTATTTGTCTGCAGGAAGCTGCAGTCAAAAGGAAATACGGTGGTATTCTGCCCAAAAAGCCTCCGCTGATCTCCAAAGTAAGGCGTAAGAGCTCACTAATATTTCACCTGGGTGCTTTTGCTAGATTGTGATTTTCTTCCAGTAGGTGTATAGTTACATTTTAACTAGTAGCCAATCAGATGTATCTGAATGTTGCTGAGGTTAATGTGCTAGGCTATTTGGTTTCTAGGATCATGAGAGAGCCTATTTTGATTCTGCTGACTGGGCTCTTGGAAAGGTAACCTCTTGTGCTCTTAAATTTTACATTAAAAATCGTTTGGATGCAAATCATTTTGCCAGAATCATTAACACAATCGTCTGTCCATTGACAAGAAGCAGGAAGCAAAACCTGGCCAGAAACCCAAGGCTTCGGTAGAGGAGCTTCGGCCAAAACTACAGGTGCTCCAGAGTAGTACTATTTAAACCTACTTCTTGGGAGATTGCCTTGAGTTCTAGGATAACTTGCAGGATTGGAAAGATGAGAAATTCTAGAAAATTTGTTTCTTGGTTTGTTGGTTTATTGATCAGCCGATATTTTAAGAAAGGATCATGTGATTATACGGGCATTCTTTCTTTTATAGTGGGAAACTGCCAAAATACCTAATATCCAGAACGTATTCTTGAGTGCTCTTTTATAGTGCAAGTTGCAACGATTTTTAAATTGAGAAAATATTGTATGCCTTCATGCAGCCTACGCCCCATCAGCCTCTTCCTTCAAGAAGGGCTTCTTATGCTCCCTCCGATGGTGAAGGTATGCCTCTTCATTTTGTTAACATGTTTTTTGGTGAAAACTTAAACAACTGTCTTAATCCCTTGTCCCGTTCATGGTTGTACAATTTGAAAAAGATAACAAAAAGATGGACAATATGGGCATATCCAGAATTAAGAATTGTTCTTAAATATGCGACAGATGGAACACCCGCTGCGACTGAAGAAGGTTCATGACGCCAGAGTGTACAAACTATAGTTCACAGCTTCGGGCGCTCTCATTGCATAAAAATGGTGGTAACATGGAGGACAGCTTTGTGTCAATCATTTGTGTAGATTGAGAAAAGGCTTTACTAAGTATAGTCATCCGCATTAAGGTACTTATGCAGTAACTTCGAAAGTTGTAGACACAATTCAGTCACATGCACCTAGGTATCATCGTAATAGGTTACATTTGGTCATTGGACTGCTCTGCTATTTGGGAATATGTGATTTGGAAGGTTAAGTCTACTCTGCACAACCTAACGTTTAGGTCTGTGATTGCCCCTCCTGCAAATATTTACAGCGTAGGATGATTAGGCTTCTGTGAAGATCATTTCTTCAATGAATAAAGTTTCCATACTAAATGATTTTTCTTTCATCAATCTCTTTCTGTTAGAAATATATGATAATTGTCCATCAAAGTCATGTTTGCCCAATGGATTTGGATAGTAGCTTGAAAATGGGGAAAGTGTAAAACATCTCTGAGTTTGTGTGAGTGTTTTCATAGAAGGAATGACTTTCGGAAATTCGTTGCTAATATATGTTTATGCAATGTCTCCGTTAGCAACTAGCTTGTGTTTGGTCAAACTCTTATTGAGGCTTCTTATAAAATGCAGATTTTTTTTCATCTTATCGTGGCTTCTTATAACATGCAGGAATGTTTTTGTGTATCAGAGCTTTAATTTTCTTCATCGTGTGTATGCAATTGTAACCTTGCATGGTGTAAGAAGACGCTGAAGCATCCTTTACTCGTAAATGTCTAGTTTGAATAGGGGAGTGTTGGAGATGCCATACCCATGAATGACACTGAGCTTTTATTTTTTAATTATGGAACACTAAATATTGGATCTACTACTCTTTGGACTTTGGTATTCAAGATATCAGATTGACCTTCATTCCCTGATGGTCAAGTTTTAGAAGTTAACAGCTCTTCAAATTGTATGGTTTGCCCAAATATGTTGTTGTGATGGAGATATATGGGTGTACCTTTAAGCTTCCCTAATATTATAAGAGTATCATAACTAGTAAAGCATTATCTTCAAGATGTAGTAAAAGATTAATGTTGTAGCCTTTCATGAGGAGTTGTTGCCCAAGATAACTATTCATCCAATATTTCACATGGGTCTATTAAAGAAGACGAAGTGCAACAAATGAGATGGTCCCTCAAGAAGAACTGATTCCCTTGTTAGAATCATCATCCCTATGTACTTTTAGAATTGGAACATGTGCATGATCCATGAACATGTGCAGTCTTAAGAATTGATTCACCAACTTCATTCATGAGGACATTTAAGGGCCAAAACAAATTACATCCCTACGCAATGAAATTAGCTTAACTAGATTGGGCTCTTCATATACCTAACTATGATTAGGGAAACTTTAGATGGGTTAGGTGTTGATTAGATGTTAAGAGGCAGGCTAGTTAGGCTCAATTGTCTAGATATAGCACGATTTTGAGGCTATTGAAGTTGGACATAGCCTTAGTTTGGGGCAGTTGATTTATCTACCCTTAGCCTTGTTCTTTATTTTGCCAAGTTACCCTAATGTCTTGGTTGATGTCTAGTTAATATCTAAACCACCAAGGCTCACTTGATTCAAAGGATGCATTGACCTAAAGGGCTTAATGTGGTAAGTCTACCTCGTACCCATAATTGTGTTAAAACGGCTCTTCCCTTTTGGATGAAAAGGAAGCCCTAGTAGGAAATCATCCCATCTTTTAATCTCATGCTTGTAGTAGATCCTTATTATTTGGATCAAAGTAATGTTTATATTTTTAGTTTGGCCATTAGGATGGGATGCCTAATGTACGTGAATGAGGGATCCATGGCATGACAGTGGTTCAAAATATCAAGACTAAAATCCCAATTTGAGATAATGATGAATGTAATCTTAATTTGAGATAATGATGAAGGTAAATCAAAGTGTACAATGAGTATCTTGAGTATTATATGTTTTGGTAGTTGGCATGAAATTTTTCAATTTATAGAATATGTTAACGAGCACAAGGGTGCATTTGTGTAGTTTTGGAAATAGGAATCCATGGTGATGAGCTTCCATGGCCATGATGGGATAACAATGGTTTGTACAAAGCTTGGCAGACTTACTTTTACAAATAAGTGCTTCCACATCATACCTCATATGACGCCAACGAAAGTGCCTTTGCAACTAGAGAAGAGCCTTGAAGACTTTCAAGTGAGTGGAGATCATAATTCCCTTTACTAACTACAATTATGAGGATCTTGTAATACTATAGACATGTGCATGATGAATAGAATTGACTTTCAAGTGACAAGAGATCATGATCTTGCTTCACTAACTAGAATTATGAGAATCTTGTAGTGGCACATAACTTGGTTGACTATAGATATGGGCATGATGAATACAAAGAATTTGAGCACACTTCATGGTTGACTTGAATTAGATGTAGAACTAATTGAAGATGGATGCATAGTTCTTTTTAGTTGCATACAATTGTGACCGTGCCTCAAAAGTGGAGAGCAGAATTTCATTTCTCCATCAACATCCATAGGAAAGAGACCCTTATACGTGATAGAAGAGACTCATATGTGAGAGAACAAACTTTCATTTGATTAAGTGTTTTCCTGGATGAAGTGCATCAGTTTCATTTTAGTTGTCATATTTTTTTGTTGTCATGGCGATGTTTGCCGATCCCTAACTTTGATGACATGGGACCAACTATCCACTTTGGAAGGTGAGGAAGGAACAAATGCATTTTTTTGCATACAAGGTGAGGATACAAAGGAGCAAATGTATTTTTTTGGGACGAAACTATGTATATGGCAAAATTTTGGCAACCCTAAAGATTTTTAGGCAAAAATATGGCTCCAAAATTAAAAACCATATCCAAGGATTTGACTAAAATGCAAATTTATACCTATTTTTTGATAAGTTGTTGCCAAAAACTAAACTAGACTGCTTTATACTAGGCACAAGTATATGGAAAGTGGTGTAAAACATCATGATGCCTCCTCCAAAATATATATGGATTGTTGCCAAATGTTTGAAACTTTTCTAAGGAGGGGTCTTGAAGAAAAATACATTACAAAGGATATGGTAGCATGGAGGAATCAACAAGGTGACACCTCTAGTCTTATAAGTAGTAAGTCAAATGGAAACATAAAGATGCTGAAGCCATTTCTCACATTAGAAGGACAATGGATAACTTGATGATCCCTCATATCTAGCTAGCAATCAAAAATTTGAAGCATGTAGTATTTAAAGTGCGTGCAATGTCATATGATTGTTCAACTCCCAAATTTAGTTATCCACTATGATGATGATGGAGATAGTTGACATAATGGATGATCCGAAACGTTTAATTATCAAGGAGATGTTGGATACAATTGGTCAACTGGTGGAAAAAATGCACTTGCCACGCTCCTACTAAATACGCCTCCATAAGGCCTCAAAGGTTTCATCATCAACATAATAGCCATAGGGTAAACAAATCTTATTACTTTCAATGAGATGGGTTGTTCCAAAAAAAATTAAGAGAGAAGGTGTATAGGGATGAGAAGGCCTTCCTTGCATTAGGCAAAGGTGAAGGTACTCAAAGGTCGAGGAATGGTTAGGGAAAGCTTAATGAGGGAAAGCCCAAGGATGACAAAGACTACGACACAATTCTTCTAGTAATGCTGACAATAAGATGAATAAATATGAAGAGAGAAAGGAGAACAGTGGAGATGAGGAGAGAGCTCATAGCTAGAAAGCACACCACAAATGACTAACTATATACTATATTAGTTGAAAAGAATGGATATATACATACCCATTTTCGGGTAGGCTTAGGATTTGCAACCCTCGTGCCTTTTTAGCACTCATTGTGTATTAATGCTATGCACATATGAACACCATGATGTTGAAATGAATCCTCAACATCTTCCCTCAAGATCAACATCATGATGTAGGCCTTCCCTCAAGACGATGATTATGGGGAATGGAAGAAGGATTGAACATTACATTCCATCACACCCCTTTAATGGTAATGTCCTTCCTCTGTGTCAAACCAAGAGCTTTGTCCGTGTTTCTAGAAAATCTCTTTCCCAAATGGTTTGGTAAAGATATATGCAACATTGTCTTTGTTGTCACAATGTTGCAATATGATGTCACCAATTAACAATATTTTTCTGATGAAGTGCTCTCTAACATCAATGTGCTTTGTCTTGTAGTGATATACTGGATGCTTTGCTAATGCTTGAGCCGATTGATTATCACAGGATATTGTTGTTGTCTTTGACCCTCGTCTTTGACCCATCAAAGTAACCTATTTCTGACAATAGTCTTCTGAGCCATATGGCTACCTTACACACACCTGTTGTGAGTGCCCTATATTCTGCTTCAGTTGAAGATAAAGAAATAGTTGGTTGCTTGTTTGACAACCATGATATAGCACCTTGACCAAGGAAAAAAACCTATCCTTGTGTCACTCTCTTGGTCTCATGATCTCTTGCATAGTCATTTATCACAATCCATTGCAACCTTAGATGATTCCCTATGCATTCTATTCTAAATTGTCTTGTACCTGTGATGTACCTCAAGACTCTTGGTTGCATTCCAGTCAGACTATTTTGGATTTGCCTAAATTTTGCAAGTGAACTTACTGCATAACAAATATCTAGCCTTGTGATTATTAGATATATAAGAGGATAGTACTTGTCATTGACTGTAGGCACGTGAGTGGTTGCAATCTTGCAATCTGCCACATGAAACTACTTTAGGAGGCTATCCACATATTTTTCATGGCTCATGAAAGTGCTGTCTGAGTCTCTACAAAACTCAATACCAAGATAATAGTACATAAGTCCAAGATCTTTCATATCGAACTTTGCACAAATAAGCTTGTTGATGAAGCTCTCATTGCTTCCTATCACAATCAGATCATCTACATGCAAAAGTGAAATAGTGATGTCTTCCCATTGAACTTTGTAGTAGAGAGTATCTGAGATTAGTAAAATACTTGTCAATTTTGTTGTACCAACTTCTGGGTGCTTGCTTTAGTCCATAGAAACTTTTTTTGAGTTGGCAAACCTGATTCTCTTTTCTTGGTTCAACATACCCTGTTGGTTGTTGCATGTAGATTTCCTCATCTATGTAACCATTGAGAAAACCATTTTTGACATCTAGCTGGTACACATTCCATCTATTGAGTGAGGCTAGTGATATCAAAAATCTTATGAATCCATCTTTGCTACTGGAGCATAAGCCTCATCATAGTCTTGACCGTATTGCTGTGCAAAACCTTTTGCAAATAGTCTGGCTTTAATTCTTTTAATGCTACCATCTAGATTGCACTTTACTTTGTAAACCTATTTGTCTGCAATGGCCTTATTTCTAGTGGAAGGTTGCATAGTACACTCACTCTTCTGTAATCATAAGAGCCATGATGGTAGTCATAAGATAATAATTGGTGGTTCCAATTTGAATTGATTTCCTTTCTGGGCATATATCAACCATGCTAGAGGTCTTCTTTCCCTTGTAGACCGTCTGACTTGCTGCTCTTCTCATGAATGATCCTTTGGCAATTCCTGCTCTTCTTCATCAACCATCTCTATAGGTAACTAGGACGTGACCATCTCTTGTGTATTTGATATTTTCCGTTCAGATTCTTCATCAAACACTACATCTTTGTATGACCTTTTGGCTAATGGGATCATGCAACTGGTATGCTTTGCTCTCTTCACTATACCCAATGATGATTCATTTTTGTGACTTAACATCCAACTTTCTCCGATGACCGTCATGTATGTGCGCCTCATAAGGTGACATACCCTGAATTAGTTTGGTTGGAAGCTGATTACATAGTTTGGTTTGACATATCCTAAATCAATTTCGTTGGAAGCTGATTAAACAAGTAGTTTATAGTGTGAATTGCCTCTTCCCAATATTGATTCTAAAGATGCTTCTCACTGAGGATTGCTCTAGCACTATTTGCTAAATTCCCATTCTCCTTTTCAAGAAATTGTAGTTTAGGAATTCCAAGTGCCATGTTTTGATTTCTCGATTGCATCAAACTTTTGAAATTGACATGATCATCGAAAAGTGGCCTCGGTTGTTGTTGATATGACATGGCATGCAAGTGAGGTAGTGAAGCTAGCATCCTGAACAAGAGTCCTTCCTTGACTTCATTTTCCATGAAATAATATCCTCTAGATTTGAATCTGTAGTTATGTTTTGTCACTTGTCCAACTGACAAAAGGTTCTTACTACGCTTTGTAGCATAGAGTACATCTTTGACCAATCCTTTTGTACCAATAAAATTTTTCATAGGGGCTATGACTTTCCCTTGAACTAGATTTGGTGTGTTATCAGTAGTGTAGATAACAATCTTGGGTCCTTTTAATGGTTTCATCTCTATAAACCATTCTTGATGCTTGTCATGTGCGATGATGCACCACTGTCTATGTACGAAGGATCTTGATGTGCATGGTCAACTTGATAACTGCATTCCCCCTTGGAACCACAATCAATGTCAATATACAGTGTGTTAGTCTTCTGCATATCCTTACAAGATACATTATGTTGGGCTCATTGGCATAATGACTATGACTTTGATGTCCACCGTGATGATTTCCTCTTCCACAAATATATATATATATATATAAGTTTGCTAGTTGCATAATTTTAAACATTTATAAAAATTGAAATATTTAAAAGTTAGTAGTATGCTTTTTAAAAGTAGTTGCATTTTATCATGATCCACTATATGAGATAACCCACTACTTTGGAGTCTTCATCAACCCTAGCATTCAACTTATTAAGTCCCTCCCTTCGGGGTTGAAATTGTTACCACTAGCTACAAGAATAATAGTTTGTTCTACAAACTCTTGTAAACTAGTCTTTGGAGTTTTGATATTAGCTTGGTGTTTCCATTGTGCTCAAGTTAGTTGGACCATCTTGTAAGGAACATGTTGTATTGTTAGTGACAAATTAACATTAATGAATATAAACATTGTTGTCACATATAGCCAAAGGTGACAACCAAATTTAAACATGAAAATATGAGTTTGAATGATTTTAGATTTATACTCATTTTTCATGTTGGTGTAGCAACAATGACAATGCATGCCAAGATAGAGTACAATCGTCTCAAAACTTTCTTCTATTTCCTAGTGAGATGAGATTTACAATCAAATTGGGAAATATTGTGAACTGGACTCATAATATCTAAAATAACATTGGGAAAGTTTACAATCTATTTAATGTAGCTAATAACATTGTGTTTGTACATGATATGACATCATCTCTCACCTTGGAAGCTCGAAAGTGTTAGCATCATTTCTCACCTTAGTGTGTGTGGGGTTACAAACCTTAATAGTTGTGATTTAGGAGTTATGGTTAAGTACATGCAAATATTCAACATGCAAAAATTTTAGAGGTGATTGAGCATTGCTTCTTGGTTGGTGCTCGTCACCTATGGTGACCCTCCCTTGGTGGTATGTAGCTCACTAATATTTACCTTCTCATAGTAATGATTATGATTTATCTATGTAGCAAGCCTTGCAAAGTGAATGTGAGTCTTTTCTGTATGAAGCTATGTGAGATCCCATAAGACCTGTGTGTGGTTAAAATGTGCAAGATATTTATTTCATAACTGTATTACACCATAGCTTATGTTTCTTATTGGACCCATCTGCTCCCTTCTGTCACTCTACCTTGCAACCAACGTGTGACTCCTTGACTCCCTATGGATGCTTTTCAAGCACTATGCCTTCTATTCTTTGATACAATTTGAACTGCTTATAAAAACCAAGTCACCAATCCATTTCCTTATCCTTAGAACTTCAAGGTTTCATCCAACGAAGTCCTTGTATAGAAAAGTTTTTATCACTTAAGGCTCTTCTTTTCATTAAACCCATTATAATTCTAAGCTGTTGACTTCAAAATATCCACATGATAAGATAAATATACATCCCTACTAGACTCAAAGCCTTCTTATTCTCTAAATATGAGGCTTGCATTTTCTCTAGCTTTTGATTGTTTGCTAGCTTCTTCTTCGATCCAAATACAACCCCCCACAGACCTTTTTGCATGAAAAGGAGGGGGGGAAAGCTGCCTAGGATTTAAAGAATAAGAAGGCTTTGAGTCTTCTAGATAGAGCCTGGGATTTAAATTTCTTTTATCATGTGGATATTTTGAAGTCAACAGCTTAGAATTGGAAGACCTTGGGAAAAAATTTTGGTTCAAGTGTCAAAATTCAAAGATTATGCTAAACCAGGAGCTCTTTGCTTTTCAAATGGAGATGGAGACTCCTTGGCAATTCACCTCAATAAAATGCAATCTATAGTCAAACGGCTTCAAGCACTGGGAGTGCAAGTGGATGATGTGATGACGGTAAGTCTATACTCCTCACACCAAGGTACAATGAGGTAGTTACCATTTTGAGAGTTAATTAAACTTTCATGATGTCATTGCCATGTTAGAGGAGAGTGAAAATGAGTACAATAGGGATAGGAGAGCAAGCACACATCATCAAAGGAAAGAGGAAAAGAAAAGACAATGGAAAGAACACCTTGGCAATCTGTGATTATTGTGGTCATGAAAGACATGAAAAAAAATTACTGCTAAGAAGAAACCTTTTGACAACAAATACTGCTAAGAAGAAATCTTTTGACAATAAAAACAAAGAAGAGATTTTAATATCGCCTCGACAGCTGTTGATGAAGACCACAGGACCATTTTGCAGGATTGATTCAATATGAAGCACCACCAGTGATTGGCATTGACATAAATTATGATTTTTGAAGAATGCTTTTTTGAGTTCTTGGTGTGCCTATAGTTTTTGGTTCTTATAGCCTTAAGCAATGTCTTGTTTTGTTCTCCCATACTCTATTTCTAGGGGGTATTGTTAGAATTTCTGGTGTTGTAAACTTCATAGGGGTGTGCAACTCTGTAAGCTATAGGAGTGGTGGGAAATGCCTCGATACTTGGCATGAGTACATGCAAGTTTAGATGTGGATTTCTTAAGACAACTTTTCATGGTTCTGGTTCCTTTCTTATCTTTTAGTTGGTCCGTATTAGATACCATGAGAGTTGAAAGGGATGCATTTGCCTTGTTACTTAGTGAAGAGAGGAGAGTGGAAATGAGTACATCAGGTAAAGGAGAGCAAGCATTTATCATCAAAGAAAAGAGGAAAACCAAAGACAATGGAAAGAAGGCCTTGGCAATCTGTGACTACTCTGGTCATGGACATGAAAAAAGTATTGGTATAAGAAAGCTTTTGACAATAAAAGCAAAGAAGGAAGAGATGCTAGTAGCAGCTCGAAAGCTTGCATGATTGATGAAGACCAAGGGACCCTTTGTAGGATTGGTTCAACATGAACCAATGCTAGTGATTGACATTGATGCAGATTATGCTTTTTGAAGAATGTTTTTTTGAGTTCTTGGTGTGCTGACAATTTTTTGTTTTGATTGAGAGTGCTCATTTACTACTATGAAATAAACTGACTCTGCAAGATGAAGTCTAATAGTAGATTTTTCTAATGCACCCAACTCATTCCAATCATCCTCATACATATTTGCAGGCTTAGCTTCAATCCCTGCCAAGGGTTTAATCTGCTTCTTTTGAATAAGCACATCCCTTATTTGTTCTTTCCACAAAGAAAAGTTTGTCCCATCAAACTTTTTAATGCTAAAAAACTCCTTTTCAAACATGGAAGAGGATGCCATGATGCAAATGAAGCAAAAATCCCAAATGCTAGTGCCTACAAGAGACAATCACACTAAATACCAGGTGCACCCAAATGTGTATGCCAAATAGAGTGAAATATCACCAAAACTCATGTCTCAAAGCATCTGACTCATGTGCATATACTATGCATCCATATGAGCAAATCTGGCCCAAAAGAAAATGCCAACTATAATGGCAATCCAAAATGCCAATAAGTGCCAAATGACTCAAGCATAAACACCGTCCACTGGCATATGCATTAATAATATCTCATCCAAGAGAGCATAGCACTATCAGTGCATCACCTGCAATGTGTCAAAGTTGTCCCTCAGCATAAAATAGCATCCATGTGCAAAGTGTCCATAAAAATAGCATCCCACAAGGCAATTCGGGCCTATCAGTGCATCCAATAAGGACCACAATGCATCCAAATGGCCTATAAATCATCCACTGCAACCCAATGCACACTACAAATGAGCGTACACACTGCTCAAACTGTAACCAGAGTGATCTGCATAAGGTATGCTCAAGAAATCATAGTCCCACGGTAATGACTGCTACTGAAAATAGAACCTAAGATGCCTCAAAACATGGGCGCCATTGCATAATCGGACTTAGCAAGAAAATCTGCAAATATCTCTCTTCTGTCGGAACTCCAAAATCCCAACCGATGAGTGAGAAATGGGAGTCAACACTTATCCACTGCCATGTGGCATAAATCTAAGGTTTCAAAACCTTAGAATGAAAAATGCATAACAGAGAGACGAAATCAAATACACAGAGATTTATAACTCTGAAAATCCTCCACTGAATCACGTAAGAACTAACAGGTAGGGGTTTTTGGGCATCCCAAAAGCAATGGGACAGACGGTTTTGGAAACCGTGGTCTCAATCACTGGGTCCAACACACGGACTGAAAAACGTTTTTGGAAACAGAGCTATTTGTAAACTCCACCGGAGTGCAAATGATGAGCAACATAGAAGTTTTAGGACCTCCTGAGTCCACCGGAACTGACAGATCTCCAAATGGTTACTCCAAACTAGAGTTCCAACACCCGGGCAGAAAAACGCAGAAACTGACACAGTGAGTCAGAAATCCAATGAAATGATCCCAAATTCAAGAATGAAGGTATTTCCAAGCTCCTGAAGTGAAGTGGACACTAAAAGTAAGCAATAGTTGCCTCTACAAGTCAATACGGAGTCTCTGTCATCGAACGGAATAGGAAAAAGCTCAAAAAACGACTTTTTCTTTGAAAACACTTAACAGGCTCTCAAAACCACTTCGCAAAACCAAAGTGACTTTTCCAAAGGTTCCTCCAAGGTCTCTACACACTCGGATGCAAGTAAAGTCACCCACAAAGCTTCCCACAGAGCTTCTCCTTCCTCCCATAGAGCTGCTGAGCTTGAAGCATTCACACACGCTTAGCTAGATCACCCAGGCTCTGATACCAGTTGAGAGTGCTCTCAACGGAAGCAAGAATGGAAGAGGGGGAGAGAGAAACAGAGAGCCACACAAGTTTTGTGGGTGCAGAACACCTTAATCTTCTTTTTCATTCATTTATATATGTATTTGAGTATTGTACATAACCGAGGTAAAGGCACAGTGACCTTTAACCCCCACATTGATAGTCTTATAGTATTATTTAGCACAGTCTTTTTTTGTTCTCCCCACTCAATTTATAGGGGGGATTGTTAGAACTTTGGTGTGGTAAACCTTGTCAGGTGTGCAACTCTCTAAGTATAGGAGTGATGGAAATGCCTCGACGCTTGGCATGAGTGCATGCAAGTTTAGATGTGGACTTCTTAAGGCAACTTTTCATGGTTTCGATTTCTTTCTTACCTTTTGGTCGGCTTGTGGACTCCATGATAATTAAAAGGGATGCCCTTTGGCAGCAGCCTAGAGATGTCTTGTAGCTGGTCAATGGATCAAGGTGGCCTAGAAGGATTGGCACATGTTGTTGGTAAGAGCTGTCCTTTAAAGCCAATATGGAGGTGTCACCATGGCATCTATATATGCAGAGATGGAGCCGCTCTATGTAGTGTGAGCGTGGTGGCACTTGAGCTTCTTGTGAGGAAGTAATCTCTCTCGAATGTGTTGTGTGTGTTGCAACAAATCAATTTTGGCCCATGTGGATAAATCTTTCTTGATTGTATGTTTTTCCTAGTGTTACTTTCTTTCATTTTATGTAGCTAGGGTATAGGGTGTTAGTTGAGGGCCTTTGTGGCTTCATGTTTGATTTTTTTACATGCTTTATAAATGTCTCTTTGAGTCCTTATTAATAAAGTCATGTTTGGTGTCATTTCATCTTGGATCTTTTTCTGTGAGCATGTCTTTTAGTTTAAAGTTGAAGTAGGATTTGTACTTCGAATACCAACACATGTAAGAAATTTGAGAAGAGAACTTAGAATTACTTTGAAGCATGAACATGTCTCTCACTATGTTGATGTCATTGAAGTTATAGAACTTTATATCCTCTCAAAAGAACATGCTCTACAATATAGCTAGATTTGAAAACACCCAAATGATGGCAAAACAAACTCCTGAGAGCTATTTTCCTTACTATGGAGAACTTAAACAATAGAAAATAAATTGAAGAAGACAAAGACATTGTTATCAACAACTCAAAGCTTACTACTTGGAAACTCAAATCTCAACCATCAGCTCTTTAGCTTAACCAACATTCATTTTCTTGCAATTCTCCTCCATTTCAGTGGCTTACTTTTGCATCTATTAATCAAGGTTATCATTTCTCATGCACATTCTTCACTACAATTCTTTGTTACCAAGTACTACATTAGATGGATTTTCTTGCTACTTAAATTAAGAATAATGATTGGTAGTAATTGATTCCATCTAGAGCAACTTGATTATCTCTTTCCTTCCTTCCATTCTCCAGAATTTCCTATACCAAGGCGTTCTTTTTGTTATTTCATCCCCACAAGTCATCCCTTGACAAAAGTATTCTAATGCAAAATTGGTGTCTCTATTTAGTGTCCACCCCAAATCTCTATGTTGGGCTTTGAATTCTGCTCTCTCAAGATGTAGAGTGTAATGAAATAACAAGGAATGCAACTTCTCCTTGTTCAATGCCAATTTTGTCACATTTGCTTCATAGTCTACAGATTTTATTTTTTTCTTGATACTCCCATACTACCTTTTGTCATGCTATATCTTCTCACAAATGTTTTTTTGCAACTCCTTCAAAAGTTATATGTACCTTTGGATCACTTCTTTCCATGCTCGACCTTCTTCTGTGCAATCTTTACTTCAACATTCTATATCCCCTCTTTTCAACATTCTTCTTTATCTAGGGTCACCAAATGTATTGACACTGACACCAAAGAGCTTTTCCTTTGTTACATCCTCCTTATTAGCATTGGGGTTTAGTTATTTGGTCACTCATTCCTCTCACCTACACATATCAATAGTTCTTGGCTCTATGAAGGAAGCATTCCTATTCTAGATGTGCCATGAAGTAGGATTGCTACATTTCATTAAAATGAGCTTAGAACTACTTCTCACACTCTATTTTAATACACATTTTGTATTAAAATAGGTTGCCGAATTCTTAATGAGAGTTGCAGAGTCTTGATAGATCTTTTATTGGTTAGCCTTACATGTGATAACATTGTTTCTTGATGCTTTTGCCCTTATATTAATAAAATCTTACCAAAAGGAGAACGTTCTAAGTCTTCCAAAAATTCAAACGTAAAAGATTAATTTCTTTTTCCAACAAAAGTCATTGAAAAATCTTATCAAATCAATCGTAGCTGTCCTCTACATGATTCATTACCCCTATAGCTCCTTATTAAAAGATTAAAATATTTTAGATATTGAGGGGCATCATTTTGCCTTTCAAATCCTAAGGGGTCCAAACGGAAATGATTCCAAATGAGGCATCAATGTGATTTATGTACCCCCATTAAATGAAAAGTGAAAAATAAACATGAGGCGTCACTATGAATATTTCTTTTTTGCATATATATATATATATAGAGAGAGAGAGAGAGGGGGGGGATGAGGGGCGAGCAATCTTCATACAATGAACTTGCAACATTTTCATATAAAATATTTTCTAAATCTACAAAATTTTAATGTCTTGACTGTATTTTCACAAAACTTATGCAATGCTTGAGAAAGCAAGAATGTAAATCACATCATGTAGCCAGCCTGCGCAAGTTGCCTACGTCGAAGACCATCGAATCCACGGCTTTCAGAACGACACCATGCCGCCTTCCGATTGATTGCCACTGTCCCTTGGGCCAACAGCAGGTACGTTGCAACTAAAATTATGGCCACAGGAAGGGACACAAGGCTTGACAACAGGAGTAGCGGGAAAAGCATGATTCCCGCACCTGCAAGGCATCCCAGAAGAAGAAGAAGAAGCGTTGACCGAAGAAGAAGCCATGCGGCCAGGCCCAAAAGTGATCTCAAACGCAGGTGGAACTGCCGCAGGGACCATCGATCATGTTGTACGGCTCGGGTTCTATGTTCCTGTGTGGGCAGGCTCTTCGCCATCGATGGTCAGCGGCTCAGTTTTGGGCTGCTTTTGCAAAATAACTGTCATTCGTTAGGATGGGTTTCGAGGCGAATCCTGCAAAAGTTGGGAACGAAGAGAATGCGAGACGGACTGCGTTACTCATACAAATGCGAACTTGCCTGGAGAAGGATCATCTTGGAGAGGATGATCTGCGTTTCATGCTGAATAAGGAACTGGAAATCGCATGATCTGGTGGCGTGCAGCCCCTTTGTGAGATGGTTTTTTCCAACAGACGATAACAACCCATCCGCTTCTGCGCAGAAATCGTGCTGTCTTCCACGACTATAGTGACTCGCAGCATGTGCTCCACCAAACATGCCCTTTTTCAAGGAGCTCGGGCCTCCCGTCAAAGGGTGGGGTCGCTTGTAACAGGATCTGAGCCATAGGATCACAATTTTTGAGTAATGAAATCTCCAAACTGCCCGAAATCCACTGCCCGGATTTGTGCCATGAAAGGGTGGGCTCGCGGGCTGCCCGCCCGTTCGCCATTTTACGAGGGGAAAAGACGTCCCACTTTTCGGCCATCAAGGGAAGCGCGAAGGGTTGTTGGCCCTGTGTCTGCTCCACCGGTTTTTGGGATGCAAATTTTGCGCTTTAGGGTGCTTTGATCGGGCAGGACTGGCGACCTTGATGGACTTGGGTTATTCTAACTCCGTGAGAGGTACCTAAAGAGAGCACTGCTAGCTCCCTTCAACATGAGGAATTATGGTGACCTTAGGAATTTCAAGGAATCTTTTTTATTGAAGGAGCCCAAAATTGAGAATCTTAAACATATTAGAGTTGCTACATAGAGACGTTCCCACAAGTTGCTCTTGATGGTCAGCGAACATTCAACCATTTCGTTCTTGTTGCATCACGAGAATGTCATCTAACCTACTACCTTAGCAAGGTGAGGTGCCTTTTATTTGCAATGCCTCTAAAGGTGCGAGGAGAACACTAGCCCTTGGAATTCTTGCTAGTTGACACATGGCATGCATGCTTTCCATGCAACTGCATGTCTATTTGTAGTTAACCGATCGTCTTTATAGCTTGCACTAGTGCCCAATTGACTAATTCTCTTGTTGGCCTGCCCCAAATGGCATAGGGCTTAGTAATCGTTTGGGCTTGAAAGAAAAAAATCAAATATTAGTTATTTTTTGGGCATGCGTTGATTGGAGCAGCATGTGACTATTCTATTTCTATCCCTTGAAATCCACCATCTTTTTCTCCCCCCCTTCTCTCTCTCTCTCTCTCTCTCTCTCTCTCTGCTTTCAATTCGCCCCCTTTTTTGCACACCATCTCGGGCAGGCCACACGAATGAAATTCATCTTGTTTGTTGCTAATGGCCAATCGACTCCTTCTCTTGTTTATTGCTACTCACATTTGTGTTCGATTAGCTTCTTCTCTAGTTGTTGCTAGTGGTCGACCCTCTCCTTCTCTTGTTTGTTATTAGTGGTCGATCAACCCCTTCTCTATTTGACAGTAGAAGGTTTCATAGTAGAAGTCACCTTTTGATGAGGTATGCATTTATTTCTTCTTCACCTTGTTCTCAATTGAGATGAAGAATGTTCTTACATTTTTCTTCACCTCCTTCTTAATTTTGCAAAGGTGGGTGTGAAGAGTTATTCTTACACAGATCTTATGGTGATGAAGATATTTGAATTTTGTGTGTATATCACGATGAGTAAGCGTATGAGCCTCTACGCCATAATATTCCAACCAAGATGGTGTAGATGATGATCAAAATTGCCAGAGGCATGGGCAAACCACTTCTGAAAATCATGTGTTGCAATTTCAAAAAATTTATCCGCGTAGAAAGTGTGCTCTTAAAACCCTTACTATGACTACAAGGACATTCCGTTCAAGAGGCTAGACATATGATAAGATAAGATCCCTTTATTTACAGCTATACATTGGCACCAGGGGCTCTATCTCCTAGTCTATTTCCTTGCTCTGTCTCCTAGTCTATTTCCTCCAGTTCTAACTTTTCCATGATTGTGTTAGGAACGTTGGTAGCGATTTGAAATGAGGCTTTCTACAATACCTAGCAACTTGAGGCATTAACAATACTTTGGGAAATTTCCTCATACATTTTGTGGGCCATAAGGAGCAGTGGGAATATTCGAGCTGGCTTTTAAAAATTGAATGGTTTGTTCAAATTTGACTCCACTTCATTCAATTTTCTTTGGCACAATGAAATGAAGGGTTCCAAAACCTACTTGGATATTTCAAGCTTTTTGCTTATACCATTGGCAGCTCGAGTTTTTTACCTTCATAATAAACATTTGCATCCTCGAATGTGCAATTTTTGTGGATTGGTTTCAATAGGAATCCTTTCACATGTAGTTGATATGGAATTTGTTCCTTTTAGGTGCCAAGAACGCGCTAGGTTGGCATCAAAGTGTTGACACAACATCAGCCTCTGGTGTTGTAATGACATAATATCAACAAGATCCACTGTAAGGCCCTTAAAGGGGCTTCAATGGGTCATATCACAAGTTCATAAAATTTTGCCTCAACTATTACTTTATCTTTTGGCCATGGTGATTTTGTGAAAGGGGCTCTACTTGTAGGCCAATTGAGAACATGCCACAATGTGTTCTAGGTTTTTAATCCAACTGTCACACGCCTTACCTAAAGGGGTGGTTGAATAAGGACTTGGAAGCCTATTATTATGATATTCCTGTCTTTGGAAAATTTAAGCTATGTTACTTCTATGCTAATTGAACATTATCTATAGTTACTGTAAACCACAAGGGAACCAATGGAAAACCTACCATTTAGGCATAGGATTGCGGAGGCATTCCCATATAAGGTGGTTACAATCCTGACAAAGCCAGACCCAGCAATCGCAAGCCTTGTCAGGATCAAAGCCAAACAGTATACAACGCTACCCCATATGGCAACAGTATACAACGCTACCCCATATGGCAAGTATAATCCAAAGCTGTGGACACATTTAAGATCTTCTCGAAAATCTATCTTCCCTTCATGTACCCATTCTGCTCCTGATCAACAACCCAGATGCAAATCATCTTTATTGTCGAGGCCATGGCCTTAGCAATAACTTATTGAGCATGGTTATTGGCCGCCAATCACCAACTTTCATATGGTTTTGCCTTTTGGAAATAGATTGACTAGCCCAGAGTTGGCATCTTCAGATAGAAACCCCCTGCCAATAGTTGCATTGCCTTTTTGGAAATAGCTTGACTAGCCTAGCGTTGCGGATAGAACCCCTTGCCAACAACTACATTAGCCTTTGTTACTAAAATCCCATTTCACCACATTCTAGAAATCTTAAATCGACAATAAGATCCTCAGACCCCAAGGAACTGTCCTTCTTTATCACGATAATGCCAAGGGCTAGCCAACACTACTAATCTTCAACGACCCGCACTTTCACATGATCCAATACCTGCTTAACTTCTCTTGGCAAGTTGCCTAGATGTTACTTAACTCGGACTTAAAAACCTCTACTCTATGTCAAAATTCCGTGACAAGGTTCCCTTAATAATCCTACAGTCTACTGTTTTCCTCACATGCTCTCTTTACATATTGAAAGAAGGACTAAACCCCAAGTGACAACTAGAGTGGTTCTACCTCCTTTACCTCACGGCCACCCCTTCCACCTTGAGGCCTTCCTTCGAGCCCACTTCAATAGCTACACTCCTAGCTCAACTAGTGTTAAAGAGATGGGAATGGACTTCCATCATAAAGATGCACCACAGATCTGCCTTTCTTTCCTATTATTTTCTAGGGTGTATCTTTTCTCAAATAGACATCCGAAACATACTACCCAAACTTTTTTGAGGTCGAACTGTGCAGAACGAATGAATAGAAGGATCTTCCCCACTGCTCCCCAAAAGAAAGATTTTCCCACCAGCTCATTACGAAGGCCTTTGGACGCACAACGGACATACCCACGAATTGCTCAAGCTCCATGATCGATGGCACCCGTCCGGTAAAGAAAAGATAGTTGACGAACTCGGGTTTGACAACCTCCAAAAGAATCCTTATGCTTTTTGTCGTACTGTAACCATCTTTCCCATGCCATGCAAGCTCTTCGCCTAAGCACTCGCTTAACTTCATGATCTGAAGAAGTCACTCTGTGCTGCCTTCTCTCCTAAGGCCTTTAACGATGAAGAAAAACAGAGCGAATTGTTGAAGAAAAGCATGGACGGTAGGATTCGAACCTGCGCGGGCAGAGCCCACATGATTTCTAGTCATGCCCGATAACCACTCCGGCACATCCACTGAGGTTGCCACTGCTATCCATTTCATGATATTTATGACAAATCCAAGTAAAAGAACTCCATCTAGTTTATATGAACTTCAATTATGGGCACGCTTCACTGGAACAGACTTGTATGGAATTCAAAACCCTACTCTACCTTTGGCAATGTTGTGTTTCCAAGAAACTTCTTGCCCATTAAATACCTATGAACCTTTGATTTGCCCTTCTTGCATGTAAAAATGTAATCTTTAAAGAATGTTGTCCTTCCCGTGTAACGAAATTAAGAAATCCTTATCTAGCTTTATTCATAGAGAGAGAGAGAGAGAGAGAGAGTTTATTAAAGTCTTCGAAAGACTGATGGGTCTATGAGACTATATGAAACTTGATACAACAAGCTAAAAGGGTGGACCTACTAAAATGAGCATCATCACCCATGCTAGATAGTCCTAAAAAGCATGAGTGCTACATAGTCATAACAACAACATCATCTATATCAGCATCATCATCATGTCACGTCAAGTCCCACACAAGCCTAGCCTAATACAAGAGATATTGGAGCTCTAGAAGAGAGGTCATGATGGACCCAATGGTTGGCGAGGCTGCAAATCCTATATCTATTAATAAAGTCTAGCGTGGCCTCTTGGCTGTAGCTTTGCATTTGACTAGGGCCACAAACTCATGTATGTTGGGTAGGTTGCATCTCGGGTCTGAATATGGAAGGGATGTCTCCAAGCATGATCTATGCACCTCCCTCTGTCAAGTATGTCGTGTCGTTGGCACTGGATCTCTACCTCACCGACTACTTGAAAAACAAGGGTTTGTGTGATCTGGTTAAAAGAACTCTGCTCTAAGATGAGTCTTCCTATGTGCTTCGCCCCTGTCTCTGAAGCATTGTCGATGCTTAACTGTCTCATGAATGAAGGTGGCTAAGCATCTCTAATCCGGATAAGAAAGGAAGTGGGAGATCAACAATAATAGCAACTCAGATCTCGTAATATACTGGGCATCTGAAGATGAAACGCTCCGTTGACTTGATCACCTGTAGATCACATAAGGCACAAATCTATATCTCTTTGGGTACTCCCTCAGCTCGCCAACTCTCAATACGGAATCAATGTGATGAAACCCAAAACTACCCACCAATAGTGATCCTCAATGAATGGGGGAGATGAATCCAAGTATATCCTTTGGGGTCAATAAAGCCCTCATCGAAAATGTGCAAACAGTAATCTCTATAAACGCCGAGCTTTAGTGGGACTCACTCGGTGCAAACCAGGCCCTAAATGTGTGTAGCTGTAGAAGGTCCTCGCGTATGACCTGGATATCTGAGTGGGAGAAATGACACATCAATGCTATACTAGAAGGGGGGTTAATCTATCCATGTGGAGTCCCAATGTCTCAAACCATCTTCACGTGTGTGGATAATAACATCTCTAATCTCCCTCAGCTGCTAGGGCCATGGCAGAGGATAGTGCTAGCCATGGTAGTCTACGTTGCCCTAAAGTGTATAGTCACCGTATCCTCTGACCCGACATAGATAAGTGATGACGTGAAAAGCTGCATCAAGCTATAGTGGAGACAACCCAAACTTAACTTGAATCATCTACTTCCTTCTTCAAAGCTACTTCTCTTTCCTCTCTTCCTTGTTCAGCCTCTTCTCTTGTATGCTTGGGGATCATTGTGTAAGCCTGGAGATGAGTGTGGGTGCTTGGAGATGAATGTGGATGCCCGGAGAATTCTCTTAATAAGAAAGCAAGACATGCTTGCTGGCCAATTTGGACCGTCAAAGAGAAGAGGGGGTCCTAAAAGTGTGAGTGGAAGCATTGTCTCTCCAACTTGGCGAGCGAGTTATATCCTCTGCTTAGATGAGCTTGCATCGCTGGTCACATCCTAAAAATAGGACTAGAAAAGAGAATCCTAGATAAGTATATGATGAAACAATCTCAACTGAAAGTGAACTGCTCTCGATGCATAGCTACTCGGGATGTGTTGAAGATCATAACCTTGGTTTACCAAGGTTGACATTCAAATAATGTGACTCACAAAATGATGTCTCTAGAGGCCCTCTACAAAGGAGGGCTGCAGTATAACATCATCTGCATACAACAAGAGTTGAATCAAGGAACCAACAAGCAAGCACCTAGCACCCTCTAGTGTCTCAAGGTCCATGCAGAGGCCAAACAAGGTTGTTGAGAGAGGACATCCCTGTTTGACCCCAATAGTACTCATGACCTTCTCTGTCCAACCAGCTCCTATCTGGACTCTACCCAAAACCCTCTCAAAGAGAGCCATAACGGCCCACATGATCTCCTGGTTGTAACCGAACTCTTGTAGATGTCTGAAGAGGTGAACCCCCAATACTATATCAAAGGCTTTGCAAAAATCCACAAAGCAACAATAAACCATGTGTCTCCATGCCCTAGCCTCCCCACCTCCACTATGGGAGCAAAGAGAGTCCTCATGCGGCCACCCTTGCCAGAGCAACACTCTCACCCAGGATCTACAAGGCACTTGAAGACAAACCCTACAGATTGACAACTCGGTGTGTTTTCATGCATGGGTATTTCTTTATACGTCTACATTCTTTAGAGCTAAGGAGGAGAGATTGTCCTTTATAAGGTTGCAAAGCATTGGAGACTAGTAAAAATATCAAAGCAAATGCCGATTCAAGATGCTATACTTCACTTGATGAGGGCCATCAGATTCAGTGATTACAGATGGTGGATAGATCCTCGCCCATTGCTCGTCAGGGTCATCCATGGCATCTCTTGCTTTATGGTAGACAACCCCTCTAGCATTTTTCATTAGACCCATAAGAGTGAGAGTAAGTCAAGCATAGTACCAGAGTCCCATATGCCTTGTAGGATGAGGTCAATGTTTCCCAATCATATCCCAAAAGCCAATAAAGAAGGAAGGTAGCAACCCATCTGAACCTAGGCACTTACCCTTTTGCAAGACCAAACGTGCACTCCTAAATCTCTAGTTGGTGTGTCAGGACCTACTGACAAGGGGGAGGCCTAAAAAAATTTGTAGCTATGTACAAAATGGCATCAGGATTTATCTATAAAACATCATTCGAGTCAATAAGTTGGGAAATAATTTATCTACCATGTCTGGTGAAAACCGTAGAGAAAAAATCCTAGCTCACTCTCCCTCCCATCTGTATCCACAAAGATTAACATGCATGAAATACATACTCTGCTCTCTGCTCTCTGATTTAGCATACTCTCTAATGAGCCCTTCCTCTGCAGCAAGGTGTTCCTGAATCCAAGCATCATGTAGAAAAGGGATAGGGGAAGATTAGGGAAAGTGACTAGAAGAGTGGAAGGAGAGAGAGGAAGGGAGAGAAGGAAGGAAAAGGGTAGGAGAGAGAGAGGAAGAGGTGAGAAGGGGAGAGAGAGTGTGTAGGCTGCAAGTAGGAGGAAAGAGGAGGGAGAGTAGATAGATTAGATGTCATATCTAGAAGTGATAAAATGGTGGAGGTATTGGAGTTAGTTACCTCCACTATCCCCTCTAATCGTCACTAAATCATCCCTAAATTAACCCCCTTTCCCTTCATTATAGCCATCCCTCCTCAAAAATAGTTTCGTCCTCAAAATTGCAGGTGATGGTTAGGCACCAAGGGCTCCTAGTGTAAAAAGGACATAATTTATCATGCATGCCACTAGGGTCAAAAAGAAATGTGATACATTCCTTTGACTTGGATGTTGTGGCACCTCCAAATCATGTGGGTGGTAATCGATCTTGGCAAGATTATCACAAGGCTCCATAATCACATAAGTTCTAGTTGTCTCCATGGTTTTGTTCGCCACAATGCATTGTGTTTTGTTGTCCACTTTCTTCGACATGGGAATCATTGATTGCTTTGCCATATACCCCACATGATAGCTTCAATGAAATGTCTTTGCATTGCATCTCTGGTTATGCTGTCCTTACCAAATGTGAAGAATTGAAAATTATATTCATTATAGTTGTTGTACTAGGACTCAAATAGCTCAAGAAGTTCTTGTGCTTCCTCAACATTCCAGGGCTCATATGTCCTTTGACCCTCGGCTGTACCACTATAATTTCCTTTTAACCATGGCACCCTTGAGGTCTTTGAGATTTGCCCATGTGGGCATGGGGCATGCCCTCATCATCCATTGGATATAATCTTATTAGGATTCTTGGCTTCTACTTTGAATCTATGGTCGATCAAAATATATTTTAAGTGTCTACCACACACTTGTCCAACCAAGCCCCTGCCATAATGTAAGAAAGGCAAGTTATCCCTGACCTCAAATGGTATGCCCACATAGGCATGGTGCTGATTTGACAAGGCAACATCAATATCTCACTCGGCACATGAATTCATGTGTGTCGCATAGTAGTATCTGTCGTCCCTCCAAAGCCTGGGCCACATCTATTGCATATGGTGAGGACCAAATTGGGCATATGGCATCCTTCCACATAAATCTCTCTAGGCATAAGGAAAAATCAAATCTCATTTTGGGGCCTTTTAGCCCAGAAGGAAAATGGAAAGAGCTCCGAGTTTGCATTCAATGAGGATATCTGAGCTACTTTATTATATCTAGCATAGGGTGCAAATTTTGATATTTTTGACCTCACCGGCATGCCCGAAGCGAGCGAAAACCCCTAAAATGGCTTCAGAGACGTTGAAAACGGAAACAGGAGGTCCAAAAAAGGCCAAAAAGGCTAGGAAAAAAAGTGTACAGCAGAATGCGATTTGAGAGGTTGGGGACCACCCCAACCACCCAACCTCTCAAATTGGATTTTGTTGTACAGTTTTTTTCCCGAGCCTTTTTTGCCTTTTTCGAGCCTTCAATTGTCCATTTTCAGCGTTCCGAAGCTGTTTTGGAGTTTTGGCCACGGTGGTGAGGTCAAAAATACCAAAATTTGTGACCTATGTCAGATATAATAAAGTAGCTCAAGTATCCTCATTGAATGCACGTCTTCCTAGAACATGTACTTTGTCAGTTTGCTTTTTGATATTATCCATTGTTTAAGCCAAAAAGAGAAATATAGCAATTTCTCTCAGGGCCCCAAAATGAGCTCTCATTTTTCCTAATGCTACATTTATTGTTTAGGCGCACTTGAGGTGGTCTAGATTCTATGTAGAGCCTCCTATCTGATTGAGATTGAGTCCAATTCCTCTCATAGGTGTTGTGCTAAAATAGAGCTAAAAAATATATGCTAGTGGGAAAGGATCTGCCAAAAGCATCCACACGAGGCAATAGTGGAGACTCGCCTCTATCCCTTACACATGATTGAAGGATATCACCCCTTGGAAGAGTCACTAGTGGAAGTGTCTAGCTGAAAATTCCCATGGGCAGGATCATAATTTATTGCTCACTAATAGGCTTCCTACAAATGGAACGATCTGGCAGGTTGTGTAATAAATACTCTACTTATTGCCCAAAATGCACCTTGTGTAGGATTGTGGTAAAATCCCCATGCATTAGTGCACCTTGGTGCTCTGCTGGACAAGGATGTAGAATTATCATGCCCTATGAGATCACCACCCTCAGAGAGAAGATGGTCACCTTTGTCCTTCATGATCCCCAACTTATGTTGTGGCAAGTTTGCCTCCCCCAACTATATACTTAACCTTGGTCTACTACAATAGCACTTCCATGTGCACCTTTTCCATCAAGTGCATATTTGCATTACCTTGCTATTGTGCACTAATGTACTGCTAGAGATAGTAACTACTTAGACCAATGTGTTTGTGCAGGGGCTTCCTGCCATCATGCTCTTTTGTTGTCCATTGTCATACTCCTGAATGTGTTGTGATGCAATTTTCAGATTAGAACTATCATGCATATCTTGTTCTTGCTGCACAAGGTGTTGCTCCTCATTGTGTGTAAGTTTACGTTGGCAACCTTTGCTATCATCTAAGTGGTCTTTGATATTTCCTTCTTTTACCAAGACCATACAAGCTGGATACTCACCTCCACCTCGAAATATTTGTCCTCAAAGTTTGCATGCCTAAAAGTATGAAGTGTAGTCATCCAAGTCCTTACCTTGCTGGTCAACATCTCCATCTTGATTTCCATCATATATTAGTTCATTTTTGCTTGGCTCATCATCTATCTTTTCATCCATCAGGCACGCTTCAATGTCACAGTTGTGTAACCTAGTTCCATCGCCCTCAATATAGGTATGTCTTCCATTAGTATGTTGAGCTACCAGGGCATCATCTCTGGAGCAATGTATTGCTTCTGCAAATTGATATAACAGCCCTTGCCTTGCTATCCATTTTTGTTTCCGTTGTGTAGGCTACTATTATTTTATTTTTTGAGGGGGAAAATATAGACTTCCATTAAGTATAAATTAAACCCGCAAGAGCAAGCTCAAGGCAGAAATACATCATGCAATGCATGAGAAAAAACTCCTAAAAAAGAGTTAGAAAATTACCAAGGTTGAGGTTGAAAATGCCACCTCAACCTTATGGAAGTCTCAAAGAAGAAGGGGGAGCCCCTCCATTCCCAGAGGAATAGCCCTCCTAGCATAAGCTTTCCGAGAGGGTCCCTACATACTCAGCTAGATGGCCGTCAATGTATGTATAGTGTCTGTCCATATACTGGCCAAAGTATTGGAGGGGTGAATCCAAAGCCTCTGTGCATCTAGCTATCCAAATATGCCACACTGATATCCTCGCAAGTAACTCCCAAGAAGACTCCACCGAGGCATGAACAACCCTAAAGGATACAGAAACATCATCTAGAGAACATGACTCAACCAAGTGCCATCTGATCGCTAGGGTCCAGGATGAGTCATGTCTCTCAAAAAAAACCTGAAGTGCTGTTCATATTTGAGCAGCTATCCCCACCCGTCTTGTATTTTCAGCCTGAAAAAAACCAAATTTTTGTCCTACATATGGAGGCATCGTTAACCACTTTAAAACATGATTTGACTGTATACTAGGGAGAGGCATAGCATGGCTAGTGATATATTGTATGCATTTATTGAGTTCAAAAGTTTTAGTAAGAAAGCAAACTGAAAAGTCCATAAGGGTCTTCCAATATGACAATGGAGGAGAATATAAATCGAATGAGTTCAATCATGGCATCCAAAGGGACTTGACTTGCATATATATTCCTTAGCAAAATAGAGAATACATAAAGGTCTTCCAATATGACAATGGAGGAGAATACAAATCGAATGAGTTCAATCATGGCATCCAAAGGTATATTCCTTAGCGAAACAGTTGCTGTTAACCACGAAAGGACAAAAATACATGCAGCAAAATCAGTTCCTCATTGGCTGCTCCAAACTCTCAAGAAGAGTAGGCTTGATGCTCCTTTGCCTCATAGAACTTGTAGTGCATCTAGACATGCAGAGGAGTCACATTTTATGGATTCAGTTTTTATTAGTGCAATTCTGGATGAAGAAGAGCTTGACTATTTTGAGGAGGCTCAGGATAATGTGAATTGGATCAATGCCATGAAGGATGAGTTGCAGTCCATCTTGTTGATTTGCCACCACGGAAGAATGCCATAGGTACCAAATGGGTTTTCAAGGTTAAGCAAAAGCCAGATGGGTCTATTAATGGGTACAAGGCAAGGCTGGAAGATTATGCTTAGAAAAAGGGTATGCTTAGAAAAAGGGCATTGATTATGAGAAGACTTTTTCTCATACTTCCAGGATGACTACTATCAAGTCATTGATTGCCATGGCTACACATTTTGATTGGCATGTACATCAATTGGATATAAAAACAGCTTTTCCTTAATGGAGACTTGTTGGAAGAGGTTTATGTGAAGCAATTTCCCGGCTTTGAGGTGCCCGGTGTAGCCCATAAAGTTCGCAAGCTGAATAAGGCTTTGTATGGGCCGAAACAAGCTCCCCGGGCTTGGTATTCAAAGATTGATACCTTTCTGACGAGCAAGGGTCTTACTAATAGTCCAACTGAAAGTACCCTCTACATCAAGAAGGATGGAGGGGATATTTTGGTCATCATTCTTTATGTAGATGACATGTTGTTCAGGATGCGTCAATTTTACGAGCAAAAACCTATGAGCAGGTTTATCCGAGCGTGTTTTTCAAGAGATTTTTAAAAATGTTTTTCTTTAGGAAACATGGTTTTTACACTTTTATTTTCACTAGAACTAGATCCCTTTATCATAAAAATATACAGACTAGTCACTCATTCATTTTTACACAACATAATTTTCTTATTTAGAGACATCCCTTTGTACCCCTGTTATTACCTTAAAAAAGTGTTGATTCCTTTAAGAAACATTCCTCATAATCACTCTCAATGTAATAATACTATGCATATATAATTACTTATTAACACATTTATATCATATGGCAATATCTTTTTAGTGTTTTTATAGCATATTTATGGACATGTTTCTAAAGAAGTTTAAATTACTATAAATAAGTATTAACTTGGGCTTATATATCACTCTCATAAAATACATGTAATATTTAATACTATATATGAAAGATTTTCCAAAATATAACTCCATAGATGTGCTCAAATGGGGTGTTCCGATCAATTTGAGTGGCTGAATGACTATATTTGGACATTGGATATGAAAGTTATGTCACTTTTAAAAGTGCTGTCCAAGGTAGTTTCGCCAGCGAAACTACCTTGGGAGACTTGCTTCAAAGGGGTTTCGCTGGCGAAACTACCTGGATGGCTTGCTTCAATGAGTTTTCTTTGAAGAAACTCTTTCATGAAGATAGGTTGAGAGAGGGTTTTCAATGTCACCCCCTATTAAGTAAAAGTTGTAAGAAGGATCATAAGGGAATTTTCATAGAGAAGTCTACTCTACATGTGGGTTTCTTCAAAAGCCATCCCATTATGCTCTCACCATTCCTACATATTCACCTAAAGATTTTTTTATAAAATAGGCATAGCTATAATACTTTGCATATTTCTAAGTGAAACTATGTTTTCTTCTGATCGATTTTTGCCATATTTATGCATAGTTGGAAGCTTTTTTTTTCCTTCGCTCGGACGCTCGGAAGATTTTGCTCAGAAAATGCTCGTCCCCTGTTGTTCACAAGTTCAAATGAAGGGATAATTGCAGATTTCAAGGCTGAGTTGAGAGCCACATTTGATATGTTAGATTTGGGCATGCTTCATTTCTATTTGGGGATCTAGTTCATATAAGAGAGACGTGCCATCATTATGTCTCAATCCAAGTATGTGCAGAAGCTTTTGGATCGGTTCACGATGCATGATTGCAAGCCCATAGCCACTCCCATGGAGCCAAACCTGAAACTTACTATGTATGATGGAGGTGAACCGGTTGATGCCACACTTTACAGCCAGGCTGTTGGATGCCTCATTCATCTGTGCGATACTCGGCCTGATATTCAGTTTGTAGTTTCACAAGTGAGCAGATATATGCACAGCCCAAAGACTGCATTGGTAGGCTGTAAAACACATCTTTTGTTACTTGCAAGGCACTAAGTCTTATGGCTTGATGTTTCCTTGGGAGGGTGACTTGCAGATGCGTGCTTACAGTGACTCAGATTGGACTGGAGATTATGACACAAGGCAGTCCACTAGTGGTAATTGTTTCTTTTTTGGTGATGCTTGCATTTCTTGGTTGAGCAAGAAACAATCTACAATGGCTACCTTCTCATGTGAAGCTGAGTACAGGGCAGCTTTCACAGCAATAGTTGAGTGTGTTTGGCTACGTCGTTTAGTGGCTGATCTTCATCTAGCATTGGAGGGTCCTTCTCCTATTCTCACTGATAGTCAGAGTGCTATTGCAATTGCCAATAATCTTGTGTTTCATGCTTGCACGAAGCACATTGAAGTTCATTATCATTATGTCAGAGAGAAGTTGCATGTAGGGGAGATCAATATGATCTATGTCTCCACACATGACAATGTTGCAGACATCTTCACCAAAACACTTCCACGTGAGAAGTTTGAGGCATTCCGCTCTCAACTTATCTCCTTTTGGTGATTGATCTTTTCCTTGTACATCATCACATTGGCACTACAAAGGGGTGTTGGAATTATCGCCATAATTCATGGCAGTGACCAATGTATGACTAATAAGTGGGTTAGGGGCACTTTTCCCTCTTAGAGGTTTTTTCCCCTAACCGCAATTAGGATATCCAAATACAGTTAGTAGTTAGTGGTTGGAGATCTTTTCTTATATATCTTGGAAGTCATATTGTACTTTTTGGAAAGCTTTTCAATAAGATTGTTGTTATTGATCTAGCAGGACATTGTTCACACCCTCGTGGCCACTTCGGGTGGTATTCAGGACTCCTCATGGGTAGCAATGGTGGCCAAGGGAGCTTCTTTCATAGGAGCATGGGACCATGGTCTATTCTTCACGTATACCTCCACAGGTCCTTCATGGCATTTCCACCCTCCGGGTTTGTTAGGACTTAAATGCTCGTACTTAATTAGAATTTCACTTTCTTGCCCAAAAGAAAAGAAAAGAAATAATATTGCTAGTGAAGACAGTAAGCAAGAGGCCAATGGGGAGACAGAATGCAAGCTTGTAAGCAATCCAGCTGCCAGCATCAGCCCCAATAGAATGAACTTGTCTTATATAAAAAATAAACATGCTGAAAATCACCCATCCAACATCCAGGAATTAGAATCACATATTGTGGATAGAAAGAAATTGATACAAAGAAAACTTCAATGGATCATTCCTCCATTGATTTGCTGTAAGAAACATAGGTATTCATAAAGATAAATTATTTAACAATGCAGCTCTTATCAGCATCTTTTTCCCAGAACTACAATTTTAAGAGATTAAACCAGATTTTGATCCTATCCTTAAATAGGGTATAGAACAGAACCCTGCTGAATGTCCAGTTTGATATACCTTTCCTTGAGCCATCCACATTTTGAATGGTACCAAAATTCGTTCTAGGATATACCAACTCTGTCTTTGTGATATGAAGCTCTAAGGGGAGACAGATAGGCTGAATCAATTGTGTTTAAACCACTAAATAAGGGACCGAAAGGTGGCAGAGATATGTATCTTCCAGAGCCTTGTTTGACATTCAGCCTCCCTTTCTCCCAAACAACTCTTCCTCTACTAATTGTCACTTCAATCTTTCCCTGTGGTCATCATCCATATAAGTTCATGGTTGAGCATAATTGATGGAAGTCTCAAGAATGATCTAGTCATGCTTTCTCTCAATGCATGCATACATCACATGCAAGTGCGGACAGGAAAATGTACATGTACACAAGAAATGCGCATATGCATGCATACATGTAACACGGAAGACTGCATATCACAAATTGGTCTGCATAGAGTGAAGGCACATATTTTAACGTAAAGTAAAATGCAAAAGCGTTCTATGTGTACATTTAGACTCAGAGAGGGAGAGGGAGCCATTTCCAGTGGTTTATAGGATTTGAAAAATAGGGGAGACTCACCTTTATGTGCCAGCCTTCATAAATATTTGTATCAATCCTAGAATGGTGAGTCTTGGCACTTATTGTGAAAGTTTCATTGGGGTTCAGAATAATGATATCTGCATCTGAGCCAGGAATTATAGCTCCCTTCCTTGGATAGATATTGAATATTTGGGCACTGCAGGCACCCAGTTGCAAATTATTGTATTTAGCATTGTTTATCCTAAGCTTACAAAATTCAAAATTCAATTTGTTGAAAGAAAATATCTGGGCATAAGAGAGATTAAGTATATAAAACAAACCAAAATTCTGAGAATTTGTAACCTCGAAGAGTTGACTGAAGATAACTAATATGAAAAGGACCACTCACCAACTCGTGCTTGTTATTCGCACATAATCCATCGGGGTTATCTTTCCAGAATTCTAGAAAGAAAAGGCAAGTCATCAGGAAAAGCACAAATTACACACACTTTTTTTGTGTGTAAAATAACCTTTCATTAGGAATAATACACACAGACACACAAACAGTTTGAAACCTTCGTATGATGTAGCTCTATTCATAATACGCATTAACCTTTCATTATGAAGAATACACACACACACACATACAGTTTGAAACCATCATATGAGGTAGCTCTATTCATAACCATCACCTTCTTCACCTTGTCTTCCATCTTACCAATGCTCTATGACAGGTCACTTCTGTTCCCTGACTCACATCTACAAGAGGTCTTTAGGTCATCCCTTGTACAAGGCACTATCAACTCCGGCTCTTTAGCTCCTGCCCAACCTGCTCATCCTCATCATATGAGAATGCATTCTCTAGAGATAAGGTGTCTTCTCAACCTTTAATGTGACCACTCACCTGTATACGGATGACTAAAAAGACCTCTTATGCAGGGCATTAGCATTGATGGAGATTTTGCCTCCACATCCTCCTTTGAGGAAGAGGAAGAGGAGTCTTGATTTACAAATTTTCAGTTTTGATTCAGAACTCTGACATGATATATTAGAATGTCATACAATACATTAGGTGCCGTACGTAATATATTTTGGGTACCACATGTAATGCATGTCACACGATACATCATATACCTTTGTAATACTAGAATATATCCAATCATACAAATTTAGATCTTTTGTTGTTCACACGATACATCATACATGATAGGTTAGGTAATACTACCAAACCACACAAAAACAAAACAAAAACAAATCCCTAAACTATTGCACTGAACGAAGTCACCAAAAGCTTGCTCTCTTGTCTTTTTTTACCCTTTTTTGGGTATGTGTGTACATACACACTTGTGAGAGAAAGGAGGGGGGCTTGTGAGAGGGAAAGATGGTCTAAGAGAGAAAAGAAGGGGATGAAGTAGGCAAAAGGGCGAGGAGGCTTGTGAGGGAGCTGGTGAAGGAGAGCTTTTTGTAAGCAATGAAGACGAGGCCTTTCTTTTGGGCCTGGAGGGGGAGAGATGAGGAGAGAGTGGTTTCCAGGCATCCTAAAGCAATGGCTATAGACATGAGAGATGAACCAAACTAGACCTTGCGTGAAAGGAGGCTACGGGAGAAAGGAGTGGAATCAAAGGAGGGGGTGATAGAATCTTGTGAGGAATTGGATTAAGGAGAGGAGTTTGTGAGAGATTCTTCCCCCCAACACACACACATACTCAAATACACCCTTGTAGTACACAACACAAAACACTTATAAATGCCATACTAAAGGAGAGAATGAATAAAGTTCGTTTCACAAAAATAATTAAAAAGTAAGCCCTGGGGAAATCAAAAATATTTAGTCTGTTACATATCTTACCACCATTATATCCCACAAAATATGCATCCGTTCTTCAATACCTGCAATGCCAAATATTACAAAACATCAAAATCAATATTTTTTTTTTCAGAAAAGAGATTTCTATTAAGTATGAACAAAACCCACAGAGCAAGCTCAAAGTGGAAATAAGATCATGCAGCACATGAGAAAAAGCACTCCTCAAAGCAACCAAGGTTTAGGCTGAAAATGCCATCTCAACCCTGTAGGAGTCTCAGAGAAGAAGGGGGAGCCCTCCATTCCCTAAAGAACGCAGCCCTCCAAGTAGAAGCTGCCTGAGAAGACCCCTACATGTTTGCCCAGATGGCCATCAGTGTATGTATAGTGTCTATCCATATACTGGCCAAAGTGTGAGAAGGGTGAACCTAGGTGGCATTCTTAGGAAATAAACAATGAAACTTAGCTAACAAATGTAAAGAAGGTAGCATGTCTCAATCGATACTTTATGGATTCCATCTCATAGTGCAAAAGATTTTGTGACAAGATAAGTGTCACAAACTGAGGAAAGAGAGAACTTCGCAAGTGTGTTATAATTACATTTGTGAGAAGATATGAGTCACAAACCGAGGAAAGAGAGAACTTCGCGAGTGTGATATAATTACACAAGAAATGTTGGGAGTACATGGAGATATACATGTTAAGACTCTTGCTTTCTAGCCAAGAAGATATGCAAAGTTCTGCCTCAAGAAAGGTTGCTAGTGTTAGGAAATGGAGTCAAGATGAGTTAGTTTGGTGTGTTCTAGTGTGAGTTCCAGTCTAGTGTGTCCTATGGATACCACGTGTCACATTGGGAGTTATCCCATATGCATTGGTGTTCATATGTGTGTGTGTGTGCTCTATATAAGAGCTGTACTTGTCTAGTGTCAAATCAATCAAGTATCAAGCCTACAATCTCTTTGGTCTATATGTGAGTACTTTCATTTTGTTCATTGCTCTTGCTATTTCATTTCCATTTCATTATGTCTCTCTTTGAGTATCATTATCTCTCTCCCTAGTCTACCCTCTCTCTCTTCCTCTCCACCATGCACCTTCATGTGGTATCAGAGCCTCCTTTCCTACCTTTCCCTTCTCCATGCTCAATCTAGAGGATGAGGGAAGCCCACAAATGGAAGCCATCCTCTCCTCCATATTTGAGCTCCCTTCCACTCCTTTCTCCCCATCTTGTTCTCTTCTCCTACCGCCTCACCTTTGGAAGCTATGGATCTTGGTTTGTTGCCCACATGAAAAGGAGTAACTCGGTCCATTCTTGTAGGAATTTGTGAGCGTCTTCATAGAGGAAAAAGACAGCCCGTTTTTTGCTCACAAATAGCTCGTTTTTGCCGTTTTGGGGGGCATTTTTATAAAGGAAATAGTTGCGTACTATTGGGGAGATGTTTCTACTACTGGTCACCCTAACGACCTCATTTGGAGCCCATTTTTGAATAAATGACCTATTTGAAGAGAGCTTTTGTCATCTGATAGCTATAGCCCATGATGAGTCATGTCTCTCAAAGAAGACCTAAGGCCCCGAAAGGAAAAGCCAAGCAACTGAGCCCCAAGTCATGAAGAAGGGGAAAGTTCAAGGAGCAAAAAAAACTAAAATCCTAGCAACCACCTTCCATATAACCCTTGCCTATTTGCAATCCCATAGACAATACTGAATAGTTTCCATAGCAGCACGGCAACAGGGACATGTAGGGTCAGTCCCTAACCTAAATCTCCACACGTTCACTTCAATCCCACCATGAATAGAAAGCCAAAACAAAAGAGTAATATTTATATTCCTGTGGGATTTCCATAGTCTTCTCCAAAAGTTTTTATGCAGATTAGCAGAAATGTGAAAGGCATCCCAATGAAGCGTTCTGGAGGGCCTCCAACCTCTACAACTGAGCTGAAATCTAACGGCATTGTTGATCGTGTAATGAAAGAAGGAAAGGCTCTTCTCTTGGTGCCCTTTGTCAATCCACTCCCACTCTCCGGGTCCCATTGCAAGCACTTGATGGGGACACCTCCATAAAGCCATAATCTCCATGATCCCAGAGAAATGAGAAGAGAGTCACGATTTAGGTACCACTTAAAGTAAGAACCGATCTCCACATAGCCTAAAATTTTGACCGGCTGAAATGCTCTCTCTAGCAAGATGTCATCTAAAGATCTTGATAGCCTGCCTCCCAATGCACATTAAAAACTAGGGCATCCTCATGTACATCTTGAACTGCAATAACCTGAAGTAGAATGCCCGTACTCAAGAATGCAGCCATCCAGGTGGAGCAAGTGATTGGCATGTCATCTGTCTCAACCCAATCCACTAGCAAGGCTGCATCGATCTGCTGAATTCTGCCTGCACTCCCTCTAAGATGACTAACCATCTGAGCTTTCCTATCCTCTGGAAGCTTTTTGCAAGCTTTCCAGGCACCTACAGTGGAACAGGTCCCCTCTCCCAACTGGACCACTGCATGTAGTGAGAGGCACCCAATGGTCTACCATGCTCATCCAATATTCTATCATTCCACATGATTGTTGCCTATCAATCTCTTCATGAGAGGAAGGGGAAACCCTCCGAAGAGTAATCCTGAAGCTAGCCCATGCTTTCCGGATAGCAACCATGAGAGGGGAGGAATTAGATCTGAGATGGGCTGAAGTAAAGATCCATCTAGTACTATCCATTCAGTCTCCTCCCGAAGGTGGTGTGTATGACTTAATGCTGCGAATAAAAAAGTCTTTCCATGGCTCCTGCCCAAACATAAGTCTCCTCACAACCATCTTGCCGAGCAAGGCCTTGCACTGTAAATCTAAATCTATTACATTAAGACCCCCTTCCAAAGTAGGGAGAATGACATTCTCCCAAGCCATTCTGGCTCTAACATCCTCTATGCCATCAAGTCCACTCCATATAAAATTTCTTATCGGCCTCTTAAGCTGAGTGATGCAATCCCTTGAATGGCACCATCAAAAACAAATAAACCATGTGGTGGCCAAAGGTATCCTGGTTCACCACCACTACTCTAGAGGCAAGGTTAAGCTTGGTAGAGCCCCAAAAAAGGAGCTTTCTCCTTATACTCCCCAACACTGGAGCAAGCTGTTGTGTCAGAGAGATGCCCAAACCAACCTGGAAATCTGATATAAACACCCCTTCCAATTCAAGTTAATCCTATGTCACTTCCCCACCGAGAGTGTCCTCGTCAATGATCCAAAAGCCATTGGATTTGTGCCAATTAATTTGCGCCCCCACAACAGTGTAAAATATATCCAAACAAGTTAGGCTGCTGCTCCTCCCCGTTCCCCTGCTGCTCCCCCTCCCTCAGCCCGTCCCTCCCTCTCTCCCCTCAGCCTGTCCCTCGCCCCCTCCCTGCTGCTCCGCCCCCTCCCCCTTCCTGCTGCTCCGCCCCCTCGCCCTGCCTGTCCCTCGTCCCCTCCCCCTGCCTTTCCGCCCCCTCCCCTGTTCCGCCCCCTCTCCCTACTTCTGCCCCCTCCCCCTGCCTTTCCGCCCCCTCCCCCTGTTCCGCCCCCTCCCCCTGCTTGCCCTTCGCCTCCCCCCTGCTGTTCCGCCCCCTCCCTGCTGTTCCGCCCCCTCCCTGCCTGCTCTCCCTCCCCCTCTCTTCCTCTCAGCCCTCTCCCTACCTCTCAGCCTGCTCCCCCCCGCCTCCTCCCTACTTCTCCGCCCCCTCCCCCCCCCCCCTCTCCTCCCCTTCCCTTCTCTCCTTCCTCTCCCTCTCCTTCTTCTCCACTCCCTCTCAGCCCTCCCCTCCAGCGCCCCCTCCCTCCCTCTCAACTTGCCCCTTTCCCCTCTCAACCCCTCTCCTCCTTCCCTCCCCTTCCTTGCCTCCTTTCCCCTCCTTCTGCCCCCTTTTCTCCCGCAGCTTTTTTGGAACGGAAGGAGCCTTTAATTTGTTAGAGTCAGCCTCCTCACCTTGATTGGCGATGGATACTCCGTCAGCCAATCCTACTCCACCTCCACCAGCCGTGAAAACTCTCACTTTCTCTAAAGACGAGTTGCAACAGCTCAAGAAGGATGTAGAGATTGAATGCTCTACCACGTTGCTAGCACGCATCTTCGGGTCTCACCCCTCCAGATCCCAAGCCAGAGACTGGATGCTTGCGGCTCTCCCCCCAGACCTCACTCCACGATTGTTAGATGTCCGTCTTCTGGGACGAGGTTTTTTCCAGGTTGTTTTTGACAGTCCAGAGGCTGCGAGCACTGTGCTCAAGGCTGAGTTTTTACACCTGGGACACAGGAGATCTTCTTTGAAGCCTTTCACATTGGTTTCGACCCAGTAGAGGCAGATAAGAAAATCCTCTCGCTCTTCATCAGGTTCCCCGGGCTTCCCCAGGTTTACCATCGACTTCTTTCTGTTATTGGGGAGCATTCAGGCAGGACAGTGAGGATTTGTAGGACCTCGGGACACTTTGCCAGGGATTGCCCCAGGAAGAAGAAAAGGCCCAAGAAGCCCTCTGGTACAGCTACCGCCCCAGGGCATCGACAGGGGGGACAGGGAGGTGGTTCAGACCCAGCACTTGCCCCTCGACCTCGACAGAGGGGTGGTACAGGTCCAGCTCCTGCTCCTCGTCCTTCGCTTGGCGGTCCTCCTCAGTTAGGTGGTGGTACAGGTCCAGCACCTATTCCTCGACCTCGACAGGGGGGTGGTACAGGTCCTTCACCTGCTCCTCGACCCCACCTCCCTCAGGCACACGCGACGCTCTACAGTGGGTTCCAGTACGTGCGCAGGTCCCTCCTTCAGTTCACGAGGGTACCTTAGTAGACTCTGCTTCACCTCGAGCTGTCCCTCCTGTCTCACCATGCACACTCCGAGACGTTGAAGCTTCGACCTCCTCCCCAGTTGCAGCTTCTTCCTTAGATCCAACAGTGCCAGATGCTCCTCTTGAGATAGGAGAGATCTCCGCGGCTGGGCAGACACAGGATAGAGAGCATTCCTCACTTCCTCCCTTGGATAGGGGAAAGGGGATAGCTTACACTATTGATCCTCTTCCCTCACAAGGGATCCTTCGCACTCCGGTGTCTGGCTTGCTCTACAGGAACTCGTTTTCAGCCTTGGCAGAGAGTTCAGATTTCCCAGAGGAGGAGTTTGTGCCCGCTACTTTTGGGGAGCCAGTGGTCGGGTTTCCTATTGACAGGGCTTCTTCTTCAGGTGCCAGGATTCTTTCCCCTGTTGATTTTCCACCACTTGGTTCCATCCCTCCCTCCTCGAGCAAGAGGTCTTCCCCTGTTGAGGGGTTTGTTTCCGCCACTAGGTCGGGTAAGGTGTTCCACTCTACATCCTGCCGTCGATGAGGATTATCAGTTGGAACATACAGGGCCTAGGTGGCGTCCCACATCGCCGCCATAGATAGCTGATCCGGGATCAGCTTCATCCAGGTGTTACTGGGGGTTCCATTGATATATTATTTATTCAAGAGCACAAGCTGGATTATAGAGATTGTGCCAAGTCAGGCGAGTTGCTTTCTGGCCATACTCTTTGGTCGCCTGCCTTGGGCACCAGGGGAGGCACTTCTATTTCAGTTTCGCAGTCGGTGCTGGGCACGGAGTCATTATCCCCTCTAGAGCTCAGTGGATTATTCTTTTGATTGGAGGGCGTAAGGTTGGCTTCCTTAACCTATATGCCTCCAACATTAGAGGGAAACATGTCCTTATGTGGAAGACTTTGCTCTCCTGGGCCCCCATTGTGGATTCATGGGTGATTGGAGGTGACTTTAACATGGTCGAGTTACCGTCAGACAAAAAAGGGGGTAGAGAAGGCGGACTTCACTCTTTGGAGAGAGCAGCTTGGGATGCCTTCCTTTTCCATTTCTGTGGCAGAGATACTTGGTGTGATGATGCCTTTCTTATTCAGCCACAGTCCCTCCTGTTCTCTTGGTCGAATAGGAGACAACAGATGCCTATTCATGCATGCATTGACAGATTTAATGTAGATGACTGGGCACTAGACAGAGGTGGATCGGTATGCATTGCTGCGGGGGTTTCCACTTCAGACCACTTCCCTGTTGTGCTGGCTATCTCAGAGCCTCACTTGAGAAGCCGGTCTGCCAGCATCACGATTCCAGATGCCTTTTACACAGAGGAGGACCTTACAGAGGCAGCCCTACAGATATGGTTTGCTCATGTCCACGGTGGGCAGCCACATCCATCACATGTAGCCGCTGCCCTTTCTGGTATTAGCGACTTCTACTGCTCAGTTGCTTGTACCAGGAGACGAGATATTCTCAGACGTGAGATTGGTGTTCGCCAGCAGTTGGCAGCTTTGCAGAGGGAAGAGCAGAAACTGCCTTCAGATGCTTGGATTCAGGAGCGCCTTGCTGCAGCAAGGGCTCATCTGCAGTTATTGCTTGATCAGAGAGCAGAGTATGCCTTTCATGCACCGGAGTCCTTCTAGATTCAGATGGGTGGTAGAGTCAATAAACACTTTTTCTCTACTCTTGGCCCTAGACATAGTAGAGAGAGTGTATCCCAGCTTATTGACTCACATGGGGTTTTACAGACAGAGCCTGATGACGTCTTACGCATAGCTTCAGATTTCTATGCCACCCTCCTTACTGCTGATCCTGAGACACACGATAGAGAGGATGCTAGACATGCTATTTGGCAGAGTATCCTTGTGTTGGTGAATCCGGATATGCATGTTCTACTCGACGCACATTTCACCAATACAGAGTTCAGGACTGCACTTTCAGCCCTTCACAAGGGCAAGTGCCCAGGTTTAGATGGCCTCACCCCGTCTTTTTTCATTGCATTTTGGGATATGATTGGAGACTATATTACTTCAGCCATGCAGGCCATTTGGGACTCTGGCGAGATGCCTGGGTCGCTTACAGAGGGTCTCATCCACCTTATCCCAAAAGGAGGTAGCAGAAATTTATTGTCCCAGTGGAGGCCTATCACACTTCTGGGGACTTGTTACAAGATTCTGGCCAAGGCTATCAGCCTCCGATTGCAGCCACTTCTCCCTGATCTTATTCATGACACTCAGACGGGTTTTGTGCATGGCAGAAGTATTTTTTATAACATTTTTTCTTTCTGGGAAGCTTCAGAGTGGGCCATGCAGAGTGGCCAGAATCTTGCCATTCTACTATTGGATTTTGAAAAAGCTTATGACAGAGTAGATTGGAGTTTTTTGGAGGGCACCCTTCTACGCTTTGGATTCACTGATGTTTGTATCAGAGGTGTTTCCTCTTTCTACACATCAGGCCATAGCCAGGTACTTATGGGTGGGGTAAAGGGTGAGAGATTTCAGATTTCGAGATCAGTCCGTCAGGGATGCCCCCTTGCTCCTTTCCTTTTTTTGTTCGTGGCCGAAGCTATGAGTATCTATGTTAGATCTCAAGCTGACATCTTTGGGCTGAGACTTCCCATCAGAAGAGAAGAGGAGCTACTTGACAATGAGTTGGCTGACGACACAGCGATTTATTTGGATGCCTCTCCACAGACGCTCACTTCTTTCAGGACAGCATTGGATTTATTTTGCTTGGCGGCAGGGGCGCAGATAAATTGGCATAAATCCAATGGCTTTTGGATCAGTGATGAGGACACTCCAGTTTGGGGGCTTGACATAGGGTTCACTTGGGTTCAGAGGGGTGTGCCTATCAGGTATTTGGGCTGCCAGGTCGGCTTGGGTATTTCTACCACGCAGCAGTTTGCTCCCGTGTTGGAGAGCATCAGAAGGAAGCTTCTCTTTTGGAGCTCATCCAAGCTGGATCTTGCCTCTAGAGTTGTGGTGGTCAATCAGGTCCTCTTGGCCACAGCCTGGTTTATATGTTCATGTTGGTGCCGTTCTAGGGACTGCATCATTCAGCTCAGAAGACCGATCAGGAACTTTCTCTGGAGTGGGCTTGATGGCACAGCAGATGCCTTAGCCAGGGTGGCTTGGGAGACCCTCATCCTCCCTACACAGGATGGGGGTCTCAATATTATTGATCCACATTTACAGTGCAGAGCTTTACTTTGCAAGATGGTGGTGCGAGGACTTATGCCAGGACAGGAACCGTGGAAGGACTTTCTTATCAGCAGCATACACAGGTGCACACCTTCCTCAGGAGGAGACTGGATGAACAGTGTTAGATGGATCTTCACCACAGCACACCTCAGGTCACCTTCGTCCCCTCTCATGGTTGCCATTCTGAAAGCTTGGGCCAGTTTCAGAAGCTCTCTTCGGAGGATTCCTCCTTCCTCCCGGGAAGAGATTGATAGGCAGCCCATCATGTGGAACGACAGTATTTTAGATGATCTTGGCAGGCCACTGGGTGCCTCACTCTACATGCAGTGGGCCAGGTGGGAGAGGGGACCTGCTTCTTCTTTGGGATCTTGGAAAGCTTTCCGTAGGCTTCCAGAGGAAACCAAATCAAGGTTGACAGGACATCTCAGAGGGAGTGCAGGGAGGATCTTGCAGATTGAGGCAGCCCTTCCAGAGGCTTGGATAGACACAGATGATTTGCCACTCACTTCCTCCACTTGGGCAGGTACTTTCTCGAGAGGCGGGGTTCCGCTTGAGGTCTTAGCTTTCCGAGATGCACAGGAGGATGCTTTGGTTTTTACTGTCCAGGATGGTGGCAGATTGCTCAGGTCCACAGAGGACATCTTGCTTGAGTCTGCTTTTCAGCCTATCAGGGTTGTAGGTCTTTTGATGCAGGGATCAGATTCAGAGTGGTTCTTAGACCTTGACCCCCAGCTACTCTCCACCGGGTCTTGGAGGCTCTGGCTCTATGGAGGAGTTCCCATCAGGTATTTACAGTGGGACCCCGGAGAGTGGGAGTGGATTGACGCGGGGCATCGAGAGAAGAGCATCCCCTTCTTTCGTTACACGGTCAGTAATGCCAGGAGATTTCAGCTCAGTAGTAGAGGTTGGAGACCCTCCAGAGTTCCTCATTGGGAGACTTTTGGTATTACTGCGGATCAGCAGAGGTACTTCTGGAGGAGGCTCTGGAAATCCCACAGGAATAGAAAGATCACTATCTTCTTTTGGCTTTCTATCCATGGAGGGATTGCAGTGAACCTTTGGAGGTCCAGATTCGGAGCCGACCCTACTTGCCCTCGTTGCCTTTCTGCTTCGGAGTCTATTCAGCATTGCTTATGGGATTGCAGACAGGCGAGATTGATTTGGATGGGGATAGCCAGGATCTTCAGTCACTTTGCCCATTCCCCACTTTTTATGACTTGGGGCTCGGTGGCTTGGCTTTCTCTTACAGGACCTCAGGTTTTCTATGAGGGAGTTGACTCCTCTCGGGCCATTTCGGTTCGACGTCATCGGGTTGAGTTCTGTTCGTTGGATGTGGTACCACACCATCCTTTTACAGATGTACATGCCTCTGTGGATACTTCTTGGGAGATTCTAGCGAGCATAGCAGCCTGGCATATCTGGAGAGCCAGATGCACAGAGGCTATGGAGGGTACTCAGGTTCATCCCTCGCACACATTGGCTAGTATCTGGACAGACATCGTACACACTCTGATGGCCGTATGGACGGGTATGCAGGGGGACTCCCGTGCAGCCTCAGCTAGGAGGGCTTCTTTCTTCAGGGAATGGAAGGATTCTCCTTTCTTCTCTGAATCTACTACAGGGTTGAGATGGCACTTTCAGCCTCAGCCTTGGCTTCTTTCCACCTCACTCTGAGGGGTTTTTTATTTATCCTCATGATTTCATGATGTATTCCGCTTTGAGCTTGCTCTCGCGGGTTTTTGTTCTTACTTAATAGAAGTCTTGTTCATGGAAAAAATATATATATATATATCCAATGTTGTCCTGAAAGAAGTGAGCACTCGTGGCGTGGCATCCAAAAAAACAGCAATATCATCTGCCAGCTCACTATCCAGAAGCTCTACTCCTCATCTCAAAGGAAGTCTCAACCCAAAAATCTCAGCTCGAGATCTAATATAGATACTCATAGCTTCAGCCACAAATAAAAAAAGGAAGGGAGCAAGGGGTCATCCCTGGCGGACTGATCTGGAAATCTGAAAACTCTCTCCCCTTTACCCCACCAATAAGCACCAAGCTATGGCCCGCGATCTGTGTCAAGAGGATACCCCTCTGATGCATGCATCTATAAAGCCAAAACAAATAAGGGTGCCCTCCCAGTGCTGCCCTCCTAAAAGCCCCGATCTACTCTATCATAAGCTTTCTTGAAATCTAGGAGTAGAATGACTAGCCTCTCGCTGCTCTGCATGGCCCGCTTTGAAGCTTCCCAAAATAAGAAGATATTATCAAAAATGCTTCTGCCATGCACAAAACCAGCCTGCGTATCATGAATAAGATCAAGAAGTAAGGGCTACAAACACAGGATTATTGCTTTGGCAAAAAATTTGTAACATGTGCCCAGAAGTGTGATTGGCCTCCACTGGGACACTAAATTTCTGCAACCTCCCTTTGGGGCGGGATGAATGAGACCCTCCGTAGGTAAGCCAAGCATCTCACCCAAGTCCCCAATGCCCTGCAGGGCTGAGATAATGTGATCCCCAATCATATCCCAAAAAGTAATAAAGGGTTTCACACGTGGCAGACGCAAGTCAAGTACGATGTACACAAGTTTGTGGCCTTATGTGAAAGGCACGAAGCAAATTGACATCACTACGGATGAGGAGGATATTGAAGAGAAAGCATTGGCCATCATTGCACTTAACCTTCATCCAAAACTCATTCACTTGGTGGCGGGAGCCATGTTATCGAAGACAGCTTGGAATGAGTTGGATCGACTCTATGGAGCAAGTGGCAAGCACTCTCGCATTGCACTCAAGGCCAAATTATTTGGTTTACGCTTTTCTGAAAATGAAAAGTTGAGTGATTTTATAAGCGAGCTCCATAGTATCATAACGCAATTGGCCACTATTGATGCTAAGGTGGAAGAGGAGGACGTGATTGATGTGCTCTTGAAGAGCGTGCCCGAGCCATATGAGCACCTTGTCACAACCTTAAAGCATCTCCCTGACCCTAATTCAAAAAGTATTATTAGTGCTTTACTTGATGAAGAGCGCAACACCATGGCAAAGAAAGGAGAGGGCGTATCTACATCAACTCAAGGGCAGGCCGGTCACGGCAAGAAGAAAACGTTTTTCAATGGGTTCAAAAGTAATTTTTGTAAGAAAAAGGGTCATGATGGGGCCCCTTGTTTTTTACAAGACCCTTCACGAAGAAAGTGTCATCATTGTGGTGAAATTGATCATTGTAAAAGATTGCAAGAAGCCACGTGAAGCGGGCAACTTTGTAAGCTCGTCAAATGACACCTCTGATGGAATCCTCTTAGTGAAAGAGGAATATGCATCTTGTGCATTGGCATTTTCCTACCGTATGCTATGTAATTTTGTATGCAATGCTCAATATGCATCGAGAGGGAATGCTGAAATCTCTTCCTAGTAGAAGTAAGAGAGTGCATGGGTGAGTGGGTTAGCAAGCCAATGGGATGCAGGCTTGTGGATTGGGGATGAGGACCCTGATCCTAATCTTTGTATAAGTACACACACAAGTTGAAGTGTGTGGTGTGGAATGGAAATGCAAACGTACGAGTCGGATAGCTCTTGCCTCTTGCTCTCTCACATCCACACTTTCTCTTTTGCGAGCTTTCTTCCTAGAGCTTCCACCATCTTCCTCCTCTTGAGTATCCCGATCCATGTTTTGTAACACGTGCGCGTGTGTGTGTGTGTGGAGAGACAAGAACCACTGAGTCTTTTGAGAGCCTACTTCTTCCATCTTCTACTATTTATGGATGTCACTCAGGAAATCCTTTTATGATTGTCTGTTCGTCAGATAGATTACACTGTCTACTTGTCTTACAATGAAATTTTATTTGTTGATCTCAATATAAAATACATGGATTTCACCCCCAAAAAAAAGTGAGTGTGTAGAAGAGAGAGAGAGAGAGAGAGAGAGACCATTTACACCATTTGGAATCTTGCGAAAATCACCCTTTCCAGCAGCCTTTTGTGTAGAATTGAACACGGCATGGTCTGTTCCTACAAGCTGGGCATCCATTTGACAAACATATATTACAACATTGAGAAAAGGAATGTTCTTGTTTACCACTCTAATATACATTTAAAAAAATCATCTTCAATTATCAGAAAATTATTTGCTCAAAAATTTTCCAAAATGAGTGAATGATTGTGCAATAAATTATGAGCCACCACCTTAAATGGGTAGTGGCTAACACGTAAAGGTGGCTTTCCCTTGCTGAGTAAGCATCAAATCCTGTCCGAAATCAACTACATCGCACACCCATCCCCCCCACCCCGCCAACCCCCCCCCCCCCCCCCCCCCCAAGTGTGTGTGTGTGTGTACTTTCTTTTTCTCTGTAAAGAAATCTTGCATTAAGAAAGCGTGCACTTTCTTAATGGAAATTTTCTTGCATGAAGCCCCAAGCATAAAACAATTGCCACTGTGTGACACCCTAGTGTCGTAACATCCTGCCCAGTCACTGTCCATGAATGCATGCAAAACAAGTGGGTCCTCTCAACCATAGAGTAAAGCCAAATATTGTGTGGCCTTCAAGTATCGAAAGACCCGCTTCACTGCTTGCCAATGCTGCGTACTAGGCTTGTGCATGTACCTGCTGAGCTGGGAAATGGCATGCTGAAGATCAGGCCGGGTATGACAAAGGTATATGAGGCAACCAATAGCCTGCTAATAAAGGGATGCATCAAATGGCGGACTTCCATCCTCGGAGGAGAAACGAAAGCCAAGCTCCGATGGAGTAGAAACTGGCTTGCAAATCTCGAACTCTGGAAGCGATCAAGAAGCTGTCCAATATACTTGGACTGACTCATCATTATACCCCCCTCAACATATGCAATTGTATGCCCAAATAATAGTGCAACCGGCCCATAACTCTTTGAAATCTGCAATTTGTTCCATATCTGGCCCATTGATAAGCACGTCATCCACATATAAAATCAGAATTAAAAATTCTGATGCACTCTTTCGGACATAAAGAGTGGCCTCGGTTGGGCTATTTTGAAAGCCACGGGCTGTCAAAAATGCATGTATCTTCGCATACCATGCCCAGGGTACCTGCTTCAAGCCATAGAGGCTTTTATGAGCCGGCAAACCATATTTTTAGAACCAAAATCAGGTGGCTGAGTGACATAGACCTCTTCCTGAAGATCACCATGAAGGCAGTCTTGATGTCCAGCTGATGAACCTCCCAATGCTGATGAGATGCCATAGCAGTAACACACCTGATAGTAGTAATGCATGAGGTGGGAGCAAAGGTCTCCTCAAAGTCAATGCCGTGCTGCTGTGCATATCCCTTTGTAACCAAGCGGACTTTGAGGCGGTCAACACTACCATCAGCTTCCCTTGTAGACCCACCTTGTGCCAATGGCACGCTTGCCTGCTGGCAAGTAACACAACTCCCAAGTGTTAGAAATGACCCAACAGAGGGTACACACAGCGGAAGACTGATAGTAATGCCCAAGAGCTCACACAGCGTGGTGTGGGGTGTGGAATCACAAACTTCTTCAACTTATGTGCATAGAATAGATGTGCAGACTCATCAATAGACAATGAACCAACCAAATAGAGAAACCACCAAAATAATATATTTCCGTCCAAAGCTATGGACACAATACAAAAGAGAGAGATCCAGAGTCCCACCAATGGTGTGGTCCTCTGATCTTACCACAAGGTACTTCTCCTATCTACTGGCTATCTCTAGACTCGAGCCCGCGTGCTCCACCTCGAGCGTCTGTAGACTTTCTGTCTAGAATGGTTCTCTCTACCTTACTGCCTATAGATCAGCCTAGGTGGGCAGCCCTTTCTCAGCTTTTTCTGCAGCTTCTATGTGCCTCCTTCACCTCCTGGATGTAGGCCCAAGGAAGGTCCTCCTGCTACTTCAATCTGCTGGTGGTTGGCTGCTCCAGAGAAATGATGATCACAACACCTTGCTGCCCTAGAAGACAGCCAAGGTTCAGCCTCTAGGGAACTCAGTCTGCAGCACACCTTCCACTCTCCTTCACCCCCAGTGTGAGGCCAAAGGGAGTGGCTTCTGGCTGCTCCTGTCTGCTCTCTTTCTTGCTGAATGTTGGATATAGAATGAGGCCAAGAGCCTCTAATTTTATAGGCCCTCAAGGGCCCCTTGAAGTAACCGACTGGCAGCCCCTTAGTGGCCGACCAGTCTGCTCAAAACCGACCCATTGTCCCTTGCTCCTTTCCTTTTTTTATTCGTGGCCGAAGCTATGAGCATCTATGTTAGATCTCAAGCTGACATCTTTGGGCTGAGACTTCCTATCAGAAGAGAAGAGGAGCTGCTTGACAGTGAGTTGGCTGATGACACAGCGATTTATTTGGATGCCTCTCCACAGACATTGACTTCTTTCAGGACAGCATTGGATTTATTTTGCTTGGCGGCAGGGGCGCAGATAAATTGGCATAAATCCAATGGCTTTTGGATCAGTGATGAGGACACTCCAGTTTGGGGACTTGACATAGGGTTCACTTGGGTTCAGAGGGGTGTGCCTATCAGGTATTTGGGCTGCCAGGTCGGCTTGGGTATTTCTACCACGCAGCAGTTTGCTCCCGTGTTGGAGAGCATCAGAACGAAGCTTCTCTTTTGGAGCTCAGCCAAGCTGGATCTTGCCTCTAGAGTTGTGGTGGTCAACCAGGTCCTCTTGGCCACGGCCTGGTTTATTTGTTCATGTTGGTGCCGTTCTAGGGACTGCATCATTCAGCTCAGAAGACCGATCAGGAACTTTCTCTGCTTGATGGCACAGCAGATGCCTTAGCCAGAGTGGCTTGGGAGACCCTCATCCTCCCTACACAGGATGGGGGTCTCAATATTATTGATCCAGATTTACAGTGCAGAGCCTTACTTTGCAAGATAGTGGTGCGAGGACTTATGCCAGGACAGGAACCGTGGAAGGACTTTTTTATCAGCAGCATACAGAGGTGCACACCTTCCTCAGGAGGAGACTGGATGAGCAGTGTTAGATGGATCTTCACCTCAGCACACCTCAGATCACCTTCATCCCCTCTCATGGTTGCCATTCTGAAAGCTTGGGCTAGTTTCAGAAGCTCTCTTCGGAGGATTCCTCCTTCCTCCCGGGAAGAGATTGATAGGCAGCCCATCATGTGGAACGACAGTATTTTAGATGATCGTGGCAGACCACTGGGTGCCTCACCCTACATGCAGTGGGCCAGGTGGGAGAGGGGACCTGCTTCTTCTTTAGGATCTTGGAAAGCCTTCCGTAGGCTTCCAGAGGAAACCAAGTCAAGGTTGACAGGACATCTCAGAGGGAGTGCAGGGAGGATCTTGCAGATTGAGACAGCCCTTCCAGAGGCTTGGATAGACACAGATGATATGCCTCTCACTACCTCCACTTGGGCAGGTACTTTCTCGAGAGGCGGGGTTCCACTTCAGGTCTTAGCCTTCCGAGATGCACAGGAGGATGCTTTGGTTTTCAGTGTCCAGGATGGTGGCAGATTGCTCAGATCTACAGATGATATATTGCTTGAGTCTGCTTTTCAGCCTATCAGGGTCGTAGGCCTTTTGATGCAGGGATCAGATTCAGAGTGGTTCTTAGACCCTGACCCCCAGTTACTCTCCACCGGATCTTGGAGACTTTGGCTCTATGGAGGAGTTCCCATCAGGTATTTACAGTGGGACCCCGGAGAGTGGGAGTGGATTGACGCGGGGCATCGAGAGAAGACCATCCCCTTCTTTCGTTACACGGTCAGTAATGCCAGGAGATTTCAGCTCAGTAGTAGAGGCTGGAGACCCTCCAGAGTTCCTCATTGGGAGACTTTTGGTATTACTGCGGATCAGCAGAGGTACTTCTGGAGGAGGCTCTGGAAATCCCACAGGAATAGAAAGATCACTATCTTCTTTTGGCTTTCTATTCATGGAGGGATTGCAGTGAACCTTTGGAGGTCCAGATTCGGAGCCGACCCTACTTGCCCTCGTTGCCTTTCTGCTTCGGAGTCTATTCAGCATTGCTTATGGGATTGCAGACAGGCGAGATTGATTTGGATGGGGATAGCCAGGATCTTCAGTCACTTTGCCCATTCACCACTCTTTATGACTTGGGGCTCGGTGGCTTGGCTTTCTCTTACAGGACCTCAGGTTTTCTATGAGGGACTTGACTCCTCCCGGGCCATTTCGGTTCGACGTCATCGGGTTGAGCTCTGCTCGTTGGATGTGGTTCCACACCGTCCTTTTACAGCTGTACATGCCTCTGTGGATACTTCTTGGGAGATTATAGCGAGCATAGCAGCCTGGCATATGTGGAGATCCAGATGCACAGAGGCTATGGAGGGTACTCAGGTTCATCCCTCGCACACATTGGCTAGTATCTGGACAGACATCGTACACTCTGATGGCCGTATGGACGGGTATGCAGGGGGACTCCCGTGCAGCCTCAGCTAGGAGGGTTTCTTTCTTCAGGGAATGGAAGGATTCTCCTTTCTTCTCTGAATCTACTACAGGGTTGAGATGGCACTTTCAACCTCAGCCTTGGTTTCTTTCCACCTCACTCTGAGGGGGTTTTTTATTATCCTCATGATTTCATGATGTATTCCGCTTTGAGCTTGCTCTCGCGGGTTTTTGTTCTTACTTAATAGAAGTCTTTTTCATGGAAAAAAAAAAAAACCGACCCATTGTGGGGTCCACTGGCCAACCCAGCAGCCCTCCCCATGGGCTCACAAAACTAGGCCCCTTTAGGGCCATTTGCAGGGCCGACCTGCCACGTGGCATTGTGCCACTGGCCAGGGCCCTACTGCCCTAGATTCAGGGCCTTTTGCAGGCCTCACACCTACCTATAGCCTCTGCCATCTGCCCCGCATCTTTCTTCATGCAGGCGCCTTCCTGCTGCAGCATCCTTGCCTCCTGCCAGGCCTATACCAGCCCAGTACAGCCACGTATGCATTCCGTACCTTCTCCGTACTGAAGCGCCGTCTGTCCTTGCTGGAAATCCCTCCGCAATCAGGCTGCTGCAGGTCCCATACTGTTCCTTTAGGGATCCTCCTCTATTGGCTGTGAGGTGCTGCCCATGTGGCAGCCCCCTCCCTCTCTCTTCTGTGGGCATCATCTGCCCTAGGTTTCCCTCCCCCACGCTCTCCTCATATGGGGGCTTACAGATGGGGAGGTGACCATTCCAACACCAAGTGTTGTTGGCATGAATGGATTCAAACTCATCCTTCATGGCATCCATCCATTCCTTGCTGTCAAAGGCATCCTTGTGACATAAAGGTTCCTCATTGCAAGCAGTAGCAACCAAAGCTACAGCCAAATAGTTGCCATGCATCTATTTATGCGCACCTCTAGTGTGGGCTGGCAAAGGCTTAGCTTGTTTGCTGTCCTGAGTGTGTCCAAAAGCCATCTCGGGACTGATTTTTGCTGTTTAATGACAGCACTCTCCTGTGCAACTGCCTGCTCAATAGCATGATCATCAATTAAAGGCATACCAGGCTGAGCAGGAACTATTGGAGGAGGATGTGCATTGGTAGAAATGTATGGCACAACAATCTGTGCTGGCTGCTCTGGATCTATGGGCAAGGTAAAATTGTATCAAAGACATCTGAGGAATCAATAGTAGGCTGTTTTTTGCATTCCAGCCAAGGTAAAGGTACATTTTCAGCGAATACAACATCCCTAATGACAATGACCTTGCCTGTGCTGGGGCTGATACAACCTGTATGCCTTGCTCTCTACGCTACAACCAATGAATATGCATTTTACAGCTTTGTCTTCAAGCTTGTGCCTCAGCTGAGATGGCACATGAGCATAAGCCAATGACCCGAAAACCCGCATATGAGAACTTTCAGGTTTGCAACGGTGCCATGTCTCGTAAGGTGTGTGAGTCTTCAATGCCTTTGTGGGTGCCCGATTGAGCACATAGTTGGAACACATTGAAAATGAATCAGAGAATTCATGGGACATGTACTCTCCCCCCCTGTCAGTGCGTAGAGTAAGAAGCTTGTTCTCTGATTCATTTTCAGCCATGGCAAGCCAATGTATGAAGCATGGGAACACATCAGATTTGGCCTTCATGCCATATATCCAAGCAAATCTAGTGTAGTTATCCACAAAGGTAGAAAAGTAAAGGTAGCCCCCAAGAGATGCTGTCCACATCGGCCCACACACATCACTATGGACAAGGTGAAGCTTCCTGGATGCACCAATTGTCCCATCCTTTGGAAATGAGAAATGGTGCATTTTGCCCAACAAGCATCCCTCACAAACATGTTTAACCAGTGCATGCATGGGTGGGAGAGCAACCACCATGTTTTGTGAATGCATTTTAACCAAGCTTTTGTAGTTGAGGTGACCCAACCTCACATGACATAAGTGGGAATCTGAAATTACAGATTCAGCCACCAAATTTGCCTCTATAACAAGTTGTTTGGCATAAACATCAAGATGATATAGCCCAGAAGAAAGTGACCCAATAAGTACTAAGATGTCATTGTATTGGTTGTCATACATGGCACATCGTTAACCATCAAAGAGAACCCGAAAGCCATTCAAGGATATGGCTGCAATGGAGATGAGGTTCTTTTTGATACCTGGGACAAACAAACCGTCCATGAGCGTCATCGTATCACCTGAAACTGAAGTGACCTTGACCTGGCCAATCCCTTTCACGGGATATGATGCATTGCTTGGCACATGTCACTGTGCCACCATGTGGAGCAGTCCCCAATGTCTGAAAGAGTGATCTGCAAGAAGTGATGTGCTTAGAAGCACCACTGTCGAAGCACCAATCTGACTTAGAATCTAAGACAGACAAGGCTGTAGCATGCTTCTCTGGATGGTGGTACTGGCATGTCACCGTGAAAGCCCACTCATGGTGAGCAATGTTTGCTGCCTCATGCAATACTAGCTCTCGTAAAAGACAGTAGAGACACTCTCATTTGCTCTCCCTCTCTCCCTCTCTCAACAGAGACACTTGGGCCCAGGATAACACGTCGGGCTGGACCCCCCCGAAGGTATTTTATTTCTTGAAGAGAGAATCTGTTACAAGAGTTCAGCGTAGAGCTGCCTGATACCAAAATCCAACGTGAATGATTCATTACAAGAGCTTCAAGCTCATTTCAAATTGGCAACATGCCACATGTCTAAAATCTAGACTAAGTCCTATTACATGCCACTAAGGGCCACTCTGGAGTCTTCAAAGCACTTGGTCACACGAACCGCCTCCTAGATGCTTGTTAGGCTCCCATAGCGCTTAGGAAAATAACTCTTCCTAGTACCTGCAACAATTAATTAAAGCGTACCACCATGGCACCCATTAGTTGTGTGCACACACAACAAATATAAAAAAATATATTTATTCTCTAGTTGACCGGAGTCAACACTCTTGATTATAATTAAGAGGCTTTGACCAAGGGTCGAGACGCCTTAATTATAGTCAAGTCTCTCCAACCAAAGTTGGCACATCTTGGTTAACCCTCTTGGCGCATGCCAAGTCTCGTTGACCGAAGTCAACACTCTCTGACCGTAGTCAACTCTGTGGTTCTCTAGTTAACCGTAGTTAACCCTCTTGGTAATAAACCAAGTCTCCTCGACCGAGGTCAAGTTTACTTGACTAGAGTCAAGTATCTTTGACCGTAGTCAATTCTTCGACCATTAAAAGAACTCTTTGACCATAATTAACACATATAAAACTCTTTAATTATGATCAAATAAATGGTCAACTGTACTTTGACTTAGGATATTTACATTGTGGCGACATCCCCTCGGCTTCTATTCAGTTGACCTCAACTGAAAAGCTTCCTTGTAAACATCCAAAAGCTGTGGATGGTCGAATAACATGTCTTCGTCCATCCACTTGGCATCTAATGCCATATAATTCTTGAATTTACAAGATACCTGTAAAACTCCTTGCCCTGAGGGCCTTTGCGTACAGTATGCTACACAATCTGCTCTGGCTGAAGGACCTCCTCCAGCTCATCCACTTCTGGTGGATCCTCTGATACTGGTTCTGTAGGCTCTGGTCCTTGGAATTTCTTTAGAAGACTCACATGGAATGCATTGTGAATCCTCCCATGCTCTGGCAATGCTAACCTGTATGCAACCTCATTTATTCTTTCTGTAACCCTGAAAGGGTCATAGTATCTGGGAGATAACTTTGCATACACTTTCTGTTTGCCTTTAAACTTGCAGAGCCTAGCTTTTTCAAACTTCAAAAGTACCCAATCCCCTTCCTTGAGATCTAACTGTCTCCTATGCTTATCAGCAACTCTTTTATGTTTCTCTTGAGACCTCTTGATTGCTGTCCGAACCTGGCTGTAAGCTGTCTGGAGGTCTCTCGCAAACTGATCAGCTGCAAATATTTCATCTTTGGTCCTCAATATAGGTAGCAAAATCACCTTCCCATAAATGACCTCAAAGGGGGCTTTCCCTGTAGAGCTGTGTACTGTATTATTGTAAGCAAACTCTACCAATGGTAGGTACTTTTCCCAGTCTGAACCTTGGTCACCCACGTAGCATTTCAGCATATCTAATGCTGTAGAATTTGCTACTTCACTTTGACCATCTGTCTGGGGATGGAAAGAAGAAGAAAAATTCAAATTCGTCCCCATGTTATCATATAAAGCTCTCCAGAATAGACTGGTCATTCTGGGATCTCGATCACTAACAATGGACTTAGGCATACCATGATGCTTAAAGATCTGTGCCATGAAAAGCTTAGCCATATGATTTGCCGTTATGGTTTTGCGAACCGGAATGAAATGAGCTTGCTTGCTGAATCTATGAATGATAGTCCAAATCCCACCATTCCCTGACTTTGATCTTGGCAAATCAAAAATAAAGTCCATTGTAATACTTTCCCATGGTGCCTGAGGCACAGGAACATGCATAAGTAGGCCAGGTGCCTTCCGTCTATCATACTTCACTTTCTGACACGTAAGGCATTCAGTAACAAACTGATGTATATCTTTCCGCATCCCTGGCCAAAAGAAATACCTCTCTAGTGCTAGAGTTGTTGCTGTAATTCCTCTATGTCCAGCATAGGGAGTGCATGGCATTCCTCCAAAATCTTTTTCGTCATCTCCTGGGTGACGCATAGGCAATCATCTTTCATTAGATACCCATCTTTCAGGGAATAGTGACTGGTGGATTGCCCCTCTTGTATTTGCTGTAAAATCTCACCAAAATCTGCATCACTAGCATATTGCTCCCTCATGCCTTCCAAGTCTTGATGATAAGCAATAGTCACATTATTGACCTGGGGTCTTCGGGACAAGGCATCTGCCACTCTGTTCCGAATTCCTGGGGTATGGGCAACATGAAAATGATACATTGACAGCATGCTTGCCCATTTCATATGCTTCTCGGAAAGCTTGGTCTGAGTCAAAAAGTATCTCAGACTTTGGTGATCTGTTTTAACAGTAAAATCTGCACCCAAAAGATAGTGCTTCCATGTATGGATGGCATGAATTACAACCAATAACTCTTTCTCATAGATTTCCAGATATCTTTCAGCATCACGCAATCTTCGGCTCTCGTAGGCTACTACATGTCCATTCTGATGTAATGCAGCCCCAACACATTCTCCACAAGCATCACAATCAACATCAAAAGGTTGATAAAGATCCGGGACTACAAGAATAGGTTCTGTAGTCAACGTCTCCTTTAGTGTATTGAATGCTTTCTTCTGTGATATTCCCCACGTGAAGGCTGCATTTTTCTTAGTAAGGTCATGTAATGGAGCTGCGATATCAACAAAATGCCTGATAAACCTTATGTAGTAAGAACACAGGCCTAGGGAGCCAGGGCTAGGTCCTCTGATATGAAATTATCAGTAGCCCATGGATCAAATAAAATTAGCGCTTGCTGGTCTCTGACTTTACCCCAGGATAGCAGCAATTCTCGTTCTTCTGGGTTTGAAACATGACCCAGTATGTCAGGAATTCCTTCTGCCCTTGGCTTTTGCGGTCCCCGTGGCTCCTCTACCTCTTTTCCCTTCGAAGTTGAAGGCTTTTCCGGGCACTAGGCAGCCACATGCCCCTCTTTGCCGCACTTGAAGCATTTCCCATCTCTACGGAATTCAGCTATCTGTTCAGGGGTGAATGGAGATTTGACTTTATAAGTCTTTGAAAACTGAGTTACCCTTGGCTTCTGAGGCTGAAACCCTTTCTTTTCAACCTTGGGGTACTCTTTCTTTTCTGATTTTGAAAAATCAGTTTCCTTTCTTTCAGCACGTCCTGCATGCAAGGATAGTACTGTAGATGGATCTTGTAACGGCACAAGACTAGCCACTGAAGCTGAATGCATAAGTTCTTGAATGTTCTTTGCCCCTAGAGCATTTACTATTGCCTGAATTCTTGGACTGAGACCTACTCTATACTTTCTCATTTGGGTTCCTTTGGAGATCTTTTTGAAAGGTGCAACCTGCAAATAAGCATCCCAAAACTTTTGGTTGTATACATCCACTGTATCTCCTACATCCATATGCAAACTGTCCCAATCTTGAAGAACATGGTCTCTAAACTGTTTAGGCATAAACTGCTGGTAGAAGGCTTTCTTGAAGTCCTTCCACTTCTTTGGGGCTGACCCATCTGTGGTCTGTGCACTCCACCATGCACTAGCTGTTGCGATCAAGTGCAAACTGACCATTCTTAACTTGGAGGATTGTGAAAACTTTTCTGTACCGAATGCAGCATCAAACTGCCTGATGAACTACAATGCTTTGTCTGTATGATCATATTGTCCATTGTAGGTCATAAACTTGACAGATTTACCTCCCTCTTTGAATTCCTTAGTCTCTCTGGAAGACTTTCTCTTCCTAGACGTCTTGTGTTTTCTTCTTTTCCTTGATGGTTTATCTGATAAAGAAGAAGATACAGAAGTCGAACTCGAGGTAGACGGTGATGGACTAGGAGATCGGTGATGATGCCTCGATCTCTTCCTGCTATGAGACCGTCCCCTATGAGATCTCTCTTTCTCTGGCTGTACACGAGAGTGTGCCTCTAGCATTGGCACGTCATATACTGCATTAGGCATAGCTTCTGCTTGAAACAAATGCTGAGCCCTTGGATCCTTTCTGAGATTTTCCATCTCTTGTATACGAGTGCGTACCATCTGCTCAAATTCTTGCTGAGTTTGCTGCACACTTCTCTGTCTTGGATGTACATCCCTATCTTGTGAATCCCACTGGATAGGCGATTGAGCCATTTTCTTACAACTCGACTGAGATCTGCAAGTTTCTCACACACACTGTGTATGCAACTGATGCACACTGCCTTTGCTTTTCAAAGAGAAAAATCACCTCAACAAGGGGTGTCTTGCATTCACAATCTCTGCCAGTACCGGGCTGTCAACTCAAGGCATATACCCACAAAGTTTCCAAGGCATCAACAACTATATTGCCCCTTTTCTGGCTGTTGCAGAAAGCACTCATAATGCATCTGATTCCCTTTTTCTGAGCACAAAGGCATGCATTTTCTCTAATTTTTCCTCTGATCTCTGCTGTTTCTGATAGTAAAAGTCTAACAGGTAGGTGAAATCTGCTAGCAGAAACAGTCTTTGCAACTGTCCCTTTTTTTTTTTTGAACAATAACAAGATGAAGTAACTGACTGGTTACTGTAACCAGACTAACTGGCTCTAGTCTGATTAGTCTACTACTAGTCTAACTGGACTGGTCACAGTCTAGTTACACCAACCAGACTGGTCTGGTTAGGCCAGATTAATTGGACCACTGTTGAACTAACTGGGTACTGGTTCAACTAACCAAAGTTAACTAGCTGTAGTTAACTTAACCACGGTTTCACTAACCACCGTCAAACACGAACTTGCATGTGAAGGCATCGCGTAAGAACCTCCGTCAAACACGAACTTGCGCGTGAAGGCATCGCTATGCTTGAAGGCGTCGTCACCACACGGGGAGCGTGACGGAATACTGGCCGAACTAAATTTACGTTCACGTCTCCTGCTATCGCTTCTCCTCAGTTCACGCCTGGAAGAGTTCCAACTGCAGGAACTTTTGCATCACAACGCGCTGGGCACATAGGAGAGCTTATGTTGTCCATCACAAATTACACTCGGAGCCCGTGCGCTCCCTCAAAGCCTGTGAACACTTCTCCAAAGCTTCATCGGTGCACCCCCGTCAGGCCAATTATTACCCATGCAAGAAACAGGAACGCTTCCACAACTGTCTTCGTCAGGACTCAAATGATGAAATCCTTCACGCCTGCCAATCTAAATTTGCGTTGGCCCTTTCTCTTCTGTGGTCTCTCTACCAACAGAAACTCTCGTCAGAGGTGTCCTACGTTGGCCACTTGGATTTTTCCCGAACCTACTCTCGTAAAAGACAGCAGAGACACTCTCATTTGCTCTCCCTCTCTCAACAAAGACACTAGGGCCCAGGACAACATGTCGGGCTGGACCCCCCTGAAGGTATTTTATTTCTTGAAGAGAGAACTTGTTACAAGAGTTCAGCGTAGAGCTGCTTGATACCAAAATCCAACGTGAATGATTCATTACAAGAGCTTCAAGCTCATTTCAAATTGGCAACATGCCACATGTCTAAAATCTAGACTAAGTCTTATTACATGCCACTAAGGGCCACTCTGGAGTCTTCAAAGCACTTGGTCACACGAACCGCCTCCTAGATGCTTGTTAGGCTCCCATAGCGCTTAGGAAAATAACTCTTCCTAGTACCTGCAACAATTAATTAGAGCGTACCACCATGGCACCCATTAATTGTTAGCGCTTTGCATGCAAATAACACACTGTGGACTAATTCTAGTCACGGTGGGCGTCCCCACTAAACACATGTGCACACATAACAAATAAAAAAATATATATTTATTCTCTGGTTGACCGGAGTCAACACTCTTGATTATAATTAAGAGGCTTTGACCAAAGGTCGAGGCGCCTTAATTATAGTTAAGTCTCTCCAACCGAAGTTGGCACATCTTGGTTAACCGTGGTTAACCCTCTTGGCGCATGCCAAGTCTCGTTGACCAAAGTCAACACTCTCTGACCGTAGTTAGCTCTGTGGTTCTCTGGTTAACCGCAGTTAACCCTCTTGGTAATAAACCAAGTCTCCCGGACCGAGGTCAGGTTTACTTGACTAGAGTCAAGTATCTTTGACCGTAGTCAATTCTTTGACCATTAAAAGAACTCTTTGACCATAATTAACACATATAAAGCTCTTTAATTATGATCAAATAAATAGTCAACTGTACTTTGACTTACGATATTTACATTGTGGTGACACCTCATGACCATGATTTGGGGCAGCAGCAGTAGTAGTGACAGCAAGTCCCTTTTGCTGCTTTTTCTTTTTAGAAGCGATGCGCTTGCGACATTCAGAAATGTCATGTCTTGGCTTCCGGCAATAATTACAACGTTTGTTGTTTTTCTTCTTTGCATCAGACGGGGCAGAATTAGATGAGTGTCCAGCACTAGATGAGCCTCTAGAAGGCTTGGGTTTGCTGTAATTTGGCCCCTTCTTTCCCTTATTTTTGTGATTAGCGACAAAAGCCTAATTTGCAATTTGAGAAGCAGCAAGATTTGTGCGACTCTGCTCTTCCTGCAAGAGAAGGGAAACAAGCTGGTCGTAAGTGTTGGGATTGCCCATGTCAACCAACCTCAATGTAGTAGCAAACCCCTGGTAGGGCTCATAAAGTCCATTGAGTGTCGTGGACACTACCTGAGCATCTGAAATAATTTCATCCACATTAATGAGCTGCTCTTGAAAATCCTTAATTTTTGTGATGTATCCATCCATGCTGTCCCCCTCTTCCATTTTGACAGTCTCCAATTGCCTGCATAAGAAAGCAACACGTGCCTCATTGTGAACCTGGTAAGGGTGAGCCAAGATGTCCTACGCAGCCTTTGATGTTTTGCAAGACCGAATGTGAGGAATGATATGTCTCTTCACTGAAAAAGCAATGATAGATTGTGCTTGGGAATCTCTACCATCCCATCTGGTATGTTCCACTGTTGGGTGTAGGAGGTATGGCTGGAGTAGTAGTAGATCCAGAGGTGGCTGTAGCAGCTACACCAGCAGTGGCAAATTGGGAAAATTGGGAAAAGCCCCAAATTGTGCTGCAAGTTGCAAATGTGATTCAATGTGCTGCAATTCCAAGACAATGTCAATGTCTACCAAATGCCCAAAATTGGTTGTACCAAGCCAATGTCACTGCTGCAAATTTCAACAAAATTGACAAAACCCCCAATTTTTGGAAGGGCAAAACTGTCAAATTTGGGGCAAATGACCAAAAGCCCCAAGTTTTGCTGAAATAAAGCAAATGTGACAAAATAACCTGCAAATCTAAAAAGATCCTGCAATCTGTCAGCAATAGATCCAAAATTCCTAGTGTCCGAGTGGAAATGAAGTCAAAATAGGGCAAATACTGCAAAAGCCCCAAAATGTGACCAAAAGGAGCAAATGTCACTGCAAAATCTGCAAATGTGACACAGAAGCCCCAATCTCTAGAGCGAAATCACCTCAATGTCATAGCAATGTGTGCAAATGTGACATAAAAGAGGGTGAAAAGCTTCAAATCCAACTATACCAGGCAGATCTGAGTCAAGAGGGAGAGAATCCCATCCAAATGGTGCTAGAGCAGGTTGGAGCACCTGGAGGAAGGCCCAAATGACTGAAAAAAGTCCAGATCTGCTGAGCAAAAAACCTCCAAAAACTATTAAAAAATGCTCGAAATCAACTTCTGACAAGTCGTACGGATTTCTGGCAGCATCGCGCATATGTTCGTACAGGTCTGTCCGTACGGCCATCCATACAACTGTACGGACAAAAACAATTCCGCCAAAATGGTGCGGGATAGGGTCATTGGTATGCGGGCAGCTGAAAAATTCCAAAAAACGTTGAAATCGAACCTCAAAAAGTCAAAAACAGTCGCTGGACTGTTTTTCTGCTCAAAAAACAGGTTTTTGGTGATGAAATGAGGCACCGGACTGAGCTGGAGCAAAATGGCAGGTAGGAGCAATGGGAGAGTACGAGGGAAGGCAGGTAGGAGCAAGAGAACCTGCTCTAATACCACTGTTGGGTGCAAGAAGCAATGGAACGGGAGTGGAGTGCAGGAAGCAAACAACAAGCTTAAGCAAAGCTTAGTACTGCTCAAATGGATAAGAGGAAAATACAAAGGGTGGCCTATATGGCCCCCAAGTCAACCATATGGTTGACCGGAGAAGTCAACTCATAGAGTTGACCTGACCTACAAGGCTCATACCAGGGCTAACTGCTAACAATTACACCATTTGAATTTTATTGACTTGTATCTTTCTTATTTCCCCAAGAAAAAGACTTCTATTAAGTTCAAAATTGCTCCAAGAGCAGAGTGATCAAGGCAAGCATGCTCCTGTTCTCTCTCTCTGTAAGCGGCGCCTTAGGTGCATATCTCTCGCCTTGCATCAAGGCCTTAGGTGCAGCCCTAGGCGCGCCTAAGGCACTCAGCTCTAGACGTGCCTAAGGTACCTCACCCTGGGGACGAGCATTTTCTGAGCGAAATCTTCCGAGCATTCGAGCGAAGGAAAAAAAAAGCTTCCAACTATGCATAAATATGGCAAAAATCAATGAGAAGAAAACATAGTTTCACTTAGAAATATGCAAAGTATTATAGCAATGCCTATTTTATACAAAAATCTTTAGGTGAATCTTTAGGAATGGTGAGAGCATAATGGGATGGCTTTTGAAGAAACCCACATGTAGAGTAGACTTCTCTATGAAAATTCCCTTATGATCCTTCTTACAACTTTTACTTAATAGGGGGTGACATTGAAAACCCTCTCTCAACCTATCTTCGTGAAAGGGTTTCTTCAAAGAAAACTCATTGAAGCAAGCCATCCAAGTAGTTTCGCCAGCAAAACCCCTTTGAAGCAGGTCTCCCAAGGTAGTTTCGCTGGCGAAACTATCTTGGACAGCACTTTTAAAAGTGACATAACTTTCATATCCAATGTCCAAATATAGTCATTCAGCCACTCAAATTGATCGGAACACCCCATTTGAGCACATCTGTGGAGTTATATTTTGGAAAATCTTGCATATATAGTATTAAATATTACATGTATTTTATGAGAGTGATATATAAGCCCAAGTTAATACTTATTTATAGTAATTTAAACTTCTTTAGAAACATGTCCATAAATATCTTGTTATTTATGCTATAAAAACACTAAAAAGATATTGCCATATGATATAAATGAGTTAATAAGTAATTATATATGCATAGTATTATTACATTGAGAGTGATTATGAGGGATGTTTCTTAAAGGAATCAACACTTTTTTAAGGTAATAAGAGGGGTACAAAGGGATGTCTCTAAATAAGAAAATTATGTTGTGTAAAAATGAATGAGTGACTAGTCTGTATATTTTTATGATAAAGGGATCTAGCTCTAGTGAAAATAAAAGTGTAAAAACCATGTTTCCTAAAGAAATACATTTTTTTAAGTCTCTTGAAAAACACGCTCGGATAAACCTGCTCATAGGTTTTTGCTCATAAGATTGACACATCCCGTCACCCCCATCTCCAGCCCCGTTTACAGCCACCAGCTTCCGCCTTAGTTTGTCAACGCATCCAAGCAGCAGCACAACAGGTCGAAGTACCAGGTCGAACAACAGTTGGCCAAAGTAGCAGCAGCAGCCGCCTTCCTCCCCCTTTCTCCAGGTCGTAACAGTAGCAAACTTAACCCTGAGCTGGGCTGAGACCCCTTGCCCAGTTCGGGGGTTAGTTAGCTTGGGGGTCCTATAGATATGGCCAATATGGAGTGGCTTAGCCTACCATCTCCATATGCGCATACATACTACAAAGGAGGTCTAAATCGGCCTATCATTGGTCACCATGAGCAAATCTCTTATTTACAGCAAGAGGTATGGGATTTGAAGATGCAATTGGCAGCAGTGATAGCTAAACTTCCATTTTTTGAAGGGCCTAGAAAGCAGACAATCATAGATGTTGTGAAGGCACGTAAGGCTTCCCCTGCCACCCCTCAATTAGTCTCTACAGTTAAAGACTTCATTCACACAGAAGTATAAAAAATTAAGAAGGAAGTTACAGTGGAAGTTGAGTCAAAGGCAAGTAAAACTAATATTCAAGAAGAGATTTAGGAACATGAAGCCAAATGTGACAACGCATTGAAGATTCTTGATAGGACTCTCTGAAAATAGGTACAAGGATGATGACTCTTTTAGTGAAACTTTAGCACATGTCAAAGCAGCCATGCCCAACATTGAATGGAAAGTTGATGATGAAGATGATGAGGAAGGAGCAACTAACATCAAACACTCCAGAGGACATGCTATCATCACGCTCAGATAACTTGTGGACCAAGCTTCTCCGCCAATCATAAAAGCTGAAAGGGACAAAGGTATGGATAGTTGAGGAGCTCAATTGAAGAATAAACAGAGCGGCTTTTGTACTCTTTGGGAGTTGCCATATACCCTCCCTAAGCTGATGAATTAGATGGTTATATGCTGACCCATGGACCTTTTGGTCTCCCTTGGACTTTAATAGACTTTTTCTTTTCTTTCTTTCTTTCCTTCACCATCATGCTCTTGTAGCTCTTGTATCCCCATGCCACCTTTAGGAGCTCTCCTTTCCCTCCATATGTACATGCTTCTTCAACTAGCCTCTTTTCCTCTCTAGTGTATTCTTCTTCCATAAGTATTCTTTGGGCTCTTTCTCCCTCTCTATGTATTTCTTAAGGGGATGAAACCCCTATTTTTTCATGAGATGAGCTCATTGAGTTGTGTTTGAGTGGGGTTTCATCTCCGATGACAATTGATATCAGTTCACGTCATCTCTCAACTTTTCTTCCCTTCTCCCTTTCCTTTGCTCCATTTCTTCTTGGAAGAGCCTAAAAGTTGTCGTTCGTTGAACACTCAATACAGCCACATGGGCCAAACTTTTCTAAAATTGTCATGCACTGTATATTCTTCAATTCTAGTTGAAGTCGATGGGCCTTGCATTGTTGACAAAGGTGGAGCTTTGAGAAAGCAGGTTTCCCAAGCAAAGTCAGTGCACTACAAGGAGGGAGAGGATGGTAGAGGCAGGTAGTTTCGGGGAGCCAAGAGGGAGGGGCGGGCAAGGAGAAAGACAAAACAGGGGGGCAAAGGGTTGCCGAAGACAGCCAAAGCACCCCATAGCAAGCAGGTTTGTTTACAACCACCCATCACTTAGTATAGCACACAACCCATCGAGTGGGCTATGTATGAACATGAGGCCCAATGAGCCTATCAACCTACCAAGGAGGTCATGCCATATGGTGCCCTCCATAGTTCCCAAGAAATGTTGTTGGAAAGATGCATGAAGGGGGACAACTAAGGCAGAAAAGCAAGAGAGGGGAGGTGATGAGCATAGGAGAAGGGACCAACAGCTCACAATTTGTGAGCAGGCAGATCACGAGCTGAGTAGGATGGCAAAGGTAGGGAGGAAGGAAGACTAGGGAGCAAAAGGGAAATTTGTTGGCAGTCTCTTCTTCTCGGTCTAGAAGATACAAATAACCATTCATTCATGCGTATATGCTTAGCTATGTACTTGTGAAAGTGGCCTCTTTGGCCACCCCCAAGTCTCCCACTCTGATGTGGCAATGTTTAGTTCTCTGGCCAAGTGTTGCATGCTCCTTCTCACACACACCTCACCCCACCTTGCCCACCTTCCTGCAGTCTTCACAAAACAAGGTGCTAAGGACGTTGTGATGAAGCTTCATGATGGCCGAGAGAAAGATCACGAGGGCTTGTGCACTGTATTCATTGCATATGGATTAATATCCTAGCCTTGATCCTAGCGAAGCTCTTCAATAAAGTTGTTTGCCTTGGCTTCCCATGCACCTGGACACTTAATACCATCTCACCCATTCACAAAACAGGGGATCCCATGAACCCGGAGAACTACAGGATGATCGTGATTGGACATGTCATGTCCAAGATCGACACTCAGTACTTCACTCCGAGGTCAGCCATAGAGACGCAGGGACTCAGAGCAGAGGGGCAAGCTGGATTTCGATGTGATCACGGGACCATGGATCACATACTCACACTTAGGTGTGTCATCCAGGAGGCCATGGCACGGAAGCTGAGTGACTATTGTTGCTTGGTGGATTTCCGCAAAGCCTTCTCATAAGATAACCGCAGGAGTTGGGCTATGAATGAGAGATCATTTGGGCTGTTGGCACTTTATGAGACACTTTCAGGTACGGTCCAGACAAGAGCGGGGTGGACAAATGAGATAATGAGCATTATTGGGGTCAAACAGGAGTATCCTCTCTCACCAACCTTGTTTGGCCTCTACATAGATGAGCTATGAGCTCGAGACATTTACGTAGACACTGCAGGGGCTGTATGCACTTTAGCTGGTGCTTTGATTCAAATTTTAATATACACAGGTGATGTGGTACTCTTATCTTCCTTTGTGGAGGGCCTCCAGAGACATTTAGATGCACTACAATCTTTTTGCGAGTTACATTGTTTTAAGGTCAATTTTGGGAAGACCAAGGTTATGACCTTCAATACATCTAAAGAAGCCATGCATACAGAGTGGTTCACCCTTGATAAATCACCGGTTGAGATTGTTTCGTCCCACACATACCTAGAGGTTCTCTTTTATGATCCTATATTCATGATGAGACCGGCGATGCAGGCTTGTCCTGAGCAGAGGATATGCCCTGTTGGCTAGGCTCTTTGTTGATCCTCCAAGACATACTTGGATTCATCTTCCCCATTCACTGAGGATCGCTAATGGGAAATTTTGGGTATCTTCACATCGACTCCACATCGAGAGTGGCAGAGCTGAGTGAGAACCCAAGGAGAGATGAATATGCACCTTGTGGGATCTACAAGAGATCGAGTCGAAGGAGCATTTCATTTTTAGATGCCCAATGTATTATGAGATCTAGGGGCACTACTTCTGTCTCTTCAAAGACAGCTCCAGGATGCTATCTCGCTTTTTCTCTTTTCCGGATCAGAGATGTTTGGTCGCTTACATTCATGAGATAGTCAGGCACCGAGAGCACTTACTTAGATCACAGACACAGGGACGGGCCACACTAGTAGACTCTTCTCACAGCATGATCACTGAGTTCTTCTAGCCGGACCACCCAGGTTCTCCTCTCACAGGCCTCCGACACGGACGTGACCCAGAGCTGGAGGCGTGTGCCACCTGGCAGAGGGCAGATGCACAGATTACACTTGAGGACATTCCCTCCATGTTCAAGGTCGACATGGGTCACCATAGCCCTTGTCAGACATAGAGCTATAGCCACGAGACAGTGAACAACCGTACCCACGGACAGTTCGACAGCACTCTATCTCTGATTTCTTGTTACCACCCCCCACCGTCCTTGGGGGAGGGGGGGGGGGGGGGCAGGTGCAGTTGTGATACTCAACCGGTCTTGCCTTGTACTCTAATGACATGCGATGGTAGTGAGGATGGAGATGACCACTCTTCGAGCATAGTGGATTCCCACCAAGAGAGAGATTTTCGTATAGATCCTAGATGCCCACAATGCTTCACAACTTTAGAGTCCATTTAGCATTGCGTTGCAAAAAGGACCAGATGGCCTAGAAGTGCATTGCGTACTTTTTTTAAAAGCCACAAAAGCGTACTTTTATAAAGTATGACCAAAGTATATGGAAACAATAAAATCTTGTGAAAAACCTCTAACAAAATCAAATAGAGAAAAAGTGAGGTTGTTTTAACCAATCCAAATAGCGGAATTGCCATGAAGGCCCTAAGGCAGTCTAAGTGAAGACAAAACCATGGTCCCACTATCTCATGAAAGCCACTCTCCTAGCCATGGCTGCGCATGATGAGCCCTTAACTCTGCTCTAGGTGGCCATGAGTGTGTGTATAATATGTAGCCAAGCCATTGAGAGTGACTGAGAACGATAGGTATGGGTCATAATCCCTTAACTCTACTCTAGGTGGCCATGAGTGCGTGTATAGTATGTGGCCAAGCCATGAGAATGATAGGTCTGAGAACGATAACTCTGGGTCCCGGCTCCCACCTAAGGCCTATGTGCATAAGGATTTCCGAGTCAGCCATGCAATAAGACTGGTGATGATATCCCATGCCAAATGTATGGAGGGGGTTAGCAAATGTTTACTCCCTTGCTTGTCGACAGCAGTGCTCCTCTTTCTGAAAGCGGTTTACAGAGAGCCTTGTAGATGTAGACTCTTGAATTGTTGGAGGAGATTTCAACAATCTAGAGCTTGAGGACAATAAGCAGGGTGGAGCCTCCTTCTCGGCAATGCCCTCTACAAAGCGAAGTACTTGGGAATAGCTCATCTTCGGGATCAGTGGGAAAAATGAAGTTTTTAGAGTCCTTAACATCAAGCAGAAGCTACATGACAGTTGCCCATGCTGGAAAGAAAGGTTCAACAAAGTCTAGTCTAAATCCATTCTTGAAAAGATTTCCACTCTACCTTGGCTCATCCTTCACATGACTACGTAAACAAATATCAAGAGGCTTGAAAACAGGCAAAGAAGATGGAAACTCTAAGAGGTGTCCAACGTGCAAAGAATATGTTTATCACCTGCCCCTATTGTAGGCCTTGCGGAGAATGGAGTAGGAGAGGCCGCCGACATGGGGATGAAGTAGAAGATTGCCATGTGGCAGAGGAGTCATCATCCCACATATGGTGGGTTGTGGAGAGGTCTTGAGAAAATGGCCATACTTGTATTTGAAGGGGACGTCTGCTTTGGGGAATATGACATTCGTTTGAGGCTTATCTTGTTTCATTAGTTGGCATTCTTTCTTTTATTCGTTTGTGCACAATGTTAGTCATTTTGTTGGATGGACGGGTTTATTGTGTTGGATTATATCGGCATGTATGTGATGGTGGTCTTAGTAGTTAGTTTTAGTGGTTTGATTCGTACGGGGTGATGGCTAGAGAAAGGAGGCTCGCCTAAGTGGATGTTTGTCAATTGTTTGTGTGTGTGTGTGCTTTGGACGGGGTGATGGTCCAAAAGAGACCTAGATGCTCTGAAGCAACCTCCCATTGTGTTTTGCCAATTCTTTGTGTCTGTGTATGCTTTGGACGGGGTGATGGTCCAAAAAAGACCTCGATGCTCTGAAGCAACCTCCCATTGTGTATGGAGTAGTACAACATAGTATTGATTCATTGATTACTAATGGATCATAGATGGAGATGAAGTCATGATCATTTGAAAGTTTGCAACATGGAGGAGGTTTGGTTTATGATGTTTATTTTCTAATGTTTTCATAGTGCTAGCTTGGGGTCATGTCCCAGCACTGCATGTGTATATGCCATATAGCAGGAGGCATGTTCCCTCATTTTCTTGTTTTACATTCACCAAGGATGGTGAATGATTTAGTGCCCGGGGAAATTGTTGTAGGCCTTGTGGAGACTGGAGTAGGAGAGGCCTACATGGGGATGAAGTAGAAGATTGTCATGAGGCAAAGGAGTTATCCCACGTTGTGGAGAGGTCTTGGGAAAATGGCCATACCTATATTTGAAGGGGACATTTGCTTTGGGGAAAGCTAATGTGGTAATCGAAGAATTGTTCCTAGTGACATCACCGAGTGTTACTGAGGTCAGGTATGTTGATCCCGAAATCATAGTAAGGATGTCTGACATAGAGAGTTGGGTCGACGAGGAGTCAAATGCCTTTGTGAAGATGAAGGACAGTATGGAGTGCTTGGAACCTTCCAGGTGTGTAGCTGTTGACACTGACACGAGGGTGGATTCCATGGAAAGCCCTGGGGTCTCATGGTCAGATGGATGCTGGACTTCAGAAGGGGACAGTATAGGATTACACACGATCTTGGCAGGTGCCTCATTGAGGTACAGGGTTTGCTTTCAGAGCGAACATTCAGGCAGTACAACAGTCTGGTATGTATTTGATATTCTGCATTTGAGCCTTTATAGCATGCTGTGGAGAGATTCTGCTCTTCATTTGTCTCAGGTGATAAGAGATTGGAAGGAATTGGCCTTCTTCTTGTTTCATTAGTTGGCATTCTTCCTTTTAGTCATTTATGCACAATTTTAGGTTGCCTTACCCAGTGGGCATAGGACAGCTTCCATGCTAGAAGGGTTTGGAAATTTGTTGCAAATACATGTAGGGAGACCCTTAAACTAGAAAGTAATTCTCCTTGGAGACACATCAAAGTGAAACATGAAATTTTGGTTCATATTAGAGCTCAGGAACTTTGGATTATTTGGACCGTTAGGAACAACTACCAGGTTAATCAGACTGATCCTAACGCTGAGGTTTTATCCTCTTCTTGGTGGGACAGCAGACTTGATGAAGCCATCTTGAACTTCAATGATGCCAATGACCAGCTACAAAGGGAGATGGATGCCTTTTGCCAGCAAAAGAAATACTAGGATCTCCTCATCTGCTCCTGTTGCTGCTCACACCCAGGTCAAAAAGGAACCCTGCTGATGGTAACGTTTCTTTTTGGACTTTTTATGATGATGCTCAAAGGTTCAAGTCCTTTGATTTTGGTTATGAGATCTCCTACAAGTTTGCTCCTTGCTCCTCTGTCTCAAGGGACGAAGCCTTCGAAGTGTTTTGTTATTATCTTTCGGAAGATGTATGCCAGTTTTCGCATAGACTACCCCCTGAGGAATCCTGAAACTCCAATGTAAAGTCCTTTTGTTATCAATATAATCATCAATCTTTTTTACCCAAACCACAAAAAAAAAACCCTTGTAAAGTATGTACATTTCCTTATAAGAAATATGTACATTTCCTTGATCTAAAATGGCAAATTTTCTTATAAGGAGAAAACATTAAATGTAAATATAACTATATTTCAATCTCCATCAGTCGTGTCAGGTTCCATAGTGATGGGGAAAGCATAGTAATGTGGAGCAATATACATGCCAATATCCAGATCTGACTGCAAAATGCTGTCAAGTCAACTGGCTGAGAAACACATTTATCTGCCATGTCTAGGACCAAGAGTGGAGAAGAAGTTTGTATTGAATTTCCCCTCCATCTGAATCTAGAAAGACTCCCATGTATGATAACAAGATCAGATATACTCTCCATGAGAGTCTGCTCATGAGCCCTTGCTGCAATAATGCACTTGTCGACCCAGGCATCTAGAGGCCTTTCTTGTTCTTACCTTTGTAGGGCTTCCAACTGCTGACAATGAATGGCAACCTCCTACCTAAGGATATTCTATCTCCTGGTCCTTACAATGGAGTGATAAAACCACTAAAATGAGAGGTCTCTCCTACCATAGGATGGGAGAGCTCTCCTGCCATAGTAAGAATCTCAAAAAGTGCCACTAGTAACTCCTCTACAGAGAAAACATATGAAATTCTAATAGTGGCAGATCAAGCATGAGTGTGAGGCTCAAAAATTAAAATAATAACCGGATGGTAGTCAGAATTAGATAATAGAACAAAATGCAAGTAGTATCACCTCTGTCCAAAGTTCAGCCATCCATACAAAAGCTATCAACCTGAGCATGAATGGTTGACTAAGAAAATAGATCTACTCTAGCAAGAAAAGCATCATCAATTCCAACAATCTATGCCTCCAAACTAAAAAAGGAAAGTATCCCAAGAAGCTCTGTCAAGAGAATGAATGCCACCAATTCATTCCCTTCTATTATTGGGAGCATAAATGTTGAGGAAGCCAATCTTATGTCCATCTATCAACAAGATAACCCACTGATCCATAGATGGAATAATGCATACCATGGCAACCACAAGAGAGAATGATGGCTGAAACTGAAATGCAAGTCCCTCCTTTGGTGCCAAGGACTTCGAGTCGCTAGAAAGAGGAGATCATGAGCACAATTGGGGTTGTCTATTATCACCGACCTTGTTTCGCCTATCCATCGACAAGCTAGTGTCCTTCATTGTCTGTGAATAGTAGAATCAGGATCAAGGAGCTGAAGGACACTGGACCTGAAGGACACTAGCTGGCTACTTGATCCTGATTCTACTATTCACAGACAATGTGGTCCTGTTCTCCTCCTAGGCTAGGGCATCTAGATGCACTTCAATCTTTCTGCAAGCTAAGAGTCGGATGTTAGAATTAAAGCAGCGGGTGGCATTAATATAGCAACGATTGATGTTAATTTTAGTGCAGAGTCGTCGCATTAGCCATATAGCAGCGATGACTGAGTCAGTCATGCATTGTCGGTCGTTTATAGAAGCGACTTGATTTTGTGGGGCCTGTTTGGGAATCTGACTGACTGACTAACTGCTCAGGCTCCAGTGAGATTGTTGCATTTATACATGCCTGGGGGTCCCTTTTTCAGGCTCGATCTTCATGATGCAACCACCTATGCAGACCTGTTTGAGCAAGGGATATGCAGCGATTGCCAAACTTTAGCATCAGTGCTTTCACTCACATGTTCAAGATCCTATAACCAAGTCTCTCGGATGGACATTGACCAATTGGTAGATAACTAAGGGCTCCTGCTCTACGTTTCCCTTTTTGGTTTTCCCTCTCTCACAGCAACAGCCCGATGTATTTATTTTTTCCTCATCACAAACACTAGCCTTGGGTATGGGTGTCCATTTAGTGGCCCCACCATTAGCTTTCATTGTATCTGGTTTTCTTTCAGTCTCAGAGACCCTTTGGTCTTTTATCGACATTAGTAAACTTTCATTCTTCTTTTCTTTCTAAAATCCCTATTATTCGGTTTGTGCTCCTGGATAAGAAGAATATCAATAGGTCCCTGGACATGTATGTTTGCATATCAGTTGTCTTTGGTGGTGATGATAAACACCACCAAGACCTTGAATGTTCCAACTGACAATCCTCATCGGCAGCAGGAAGAAGCATAGAACTGCTTTCCAGATCTAGTGATGGAAGCATTTGCACTCTCTGAACCTCCCCTAGCATAAGTGAGGATGGGAAGTCCCCTGTAGAGAGGATAATACCATGCTGTCTCATAACAATGAGAGTCGATGCCCTCTCCAAATGAGCTGGACTGTCAATAAATTCTCCACTCTGCATCAGCTGAAATGAAGCTGGTGTCCTTCAAATCCTCACTTGCACTAGGGCAGCCAAAGATGTAAGAGATGCCTGCACTCTGGTGGCCAATCCAACTCCATCAGGTGTGGAAGAACTCGTTGAGCTGATAAAGAAAGAGGTTGATCATGAGTTTGAGATGGTATATGAAGGGTGTGAGGAGTCTCTTGATCCATGAATGAGAAAGAAAGAAAGAAAGTTTATTAAAGTCTTCAAAAGACTGATGGGTCTATGAGACTATGAAAATCCTGGTACGAACGAGCTGTGAGGGTGGAGCTACTAAACAAACATCCACACCGATGCAGAATGCAAAAAATGCAGAATGGTACTACTAAGTACTAAGTACAACATAGTATGTCGGTGGTCGACTACTAAACGAGCATCCACACCAATGCAGAATGCAAAAAATGCAGAATGGTACTACTAAGTACTAAGTACAACATAGTATGTCAATGGTTGACTACATATCAATCTCATCATCATCATCATCAGGATATCAAGGTGGATGAGGCAATGGAGGCATGAAATCGGAGATAGAGTGCTATCAGCCACTCAAGGGTCTATCTCTGAAGAGGCAATAGAAACGCCCTCGGATCTCATAGTAAATAGGACACTTGAAGATGAGGTGCTCCTCCGTCTCAACCTCCTGCATGTCACATAATGTGCATATGCGCCTCTCCCTGGGTAGGCGTTCTGCTCTGCCACTCTCGATACGAAGTCTATGTGAAGAGACCTGGAACTGCCCAATAGAGATCCTCAGTGAGTGGGGTAAGTGGATCTGTGTGTATCCTAGTGGGTCAATGAAACCCTCCTCTATGATATGTAAGCAGTGATCTCTGTAGAAGCTAAGCTTCACTGGAAGTTTGCTCGGTCCCAACCAGGGTCTGGAATGTGTGTAGCTGTAAGAGATCCTTACAGATAACCTAGTTGACCTTGTGTGATAGGAGGGGAGAAAACGGAGCATCCATACTGTACTAGAAGGGAGGGAGTCTATCCATGTGGAGCCCTAGTCGCTCAAACCAACTCTCTGTGCGTGCATGCTAGCATCTCTGGTCACCTCCTGCTGAAAGTGCCATAGAGGAGGACAATGCTAGCCATGGTAGCCTGCTGCGCCCAGAAGTGTAATCCCCATACTCCCTGACTCGGTATAGATACAGATACAGATACTCGGTACAGACCTACCATCTCTAACTATTTTCCATCTCTAACGAGGAGGAGCAAGGTCCATAGAAGGATCCTGTTGAGAAGAAGGAGCATTCCTTGTTTCCTTGTTTCCTTGTTTGGGGGATCTCTGGCAAAATGCCAAAAATTCTGCACATAGGACACTGATCCTAACAATCTACAACCTCAATCCTCTGTAAAAAAAAGAATTCATCTGATCAGTGAAGCATAATGTGATCATCCCTAATGCTAGGGTAACAAGCAATGACCCTAACACAAGGGAATCCATTAGCCTTGTCTGCCTAGAAGACATTTCAAGCATTGACACACACCCTGCGTTCACTGATCTTCTGTTGCATTTTTATTGGTTTTGAAGGTGTGGTAGGCACCTCTATTTTCCCTGCAAGGGTTTTTTTATTATATAATTTATTGTCTCTTTTCGCCTCATAGGTTTCATCACGTTTTGCAGACATTTATAAACGACCCCCCCCGCGCACGCACACACACACACACAAAAAGTTTGTAAAGCACAAAATTTTTTGTAATTCCTTAAACCTGCAATATTCCTGTTGAAAGTGCCGCTTGGAGAGCCTTGTTGTGCCCTGAGGGCCTTATAGGCGGACTCATCACATACCTGCACATATAGTTTACATGTAAATACCAAAAGATGTTTACAAAATAGTACACACTTTCTTTCTAAGAAGTGACACACAACAAAGAGTCATAAAAAAATGTTCCAGCCCTTTTATTCAGCAACCTCACTTTGCAGCAATGTCAAAAACCGGGTTCCACATTTCTGAGTCATCCAACGCCAATCCAGAAACCACAGGCTCCCCAATGACACGCTGTCCTGTAGCCACATATTGATAGATTCAATGTCTCTCTGATGCCCATTCTCTCTCTTACTCTAGTCATTTCAGGACACTTCAGAGAAACAACAATATCAGCAATCATCAGCCTACTAGAAGTGTTGCATGTCCACCGTGTGAAAAGACAGTGAAAAGACAAACCAGACTGGCGAGCCCTTGCAATTTCCTCCAATGCATCGATACTCATTACATGCACTACATACAAGGGAGTGTTCACAAACTGTGCCAAGCGAATAGCTCGTGAAGTCGCCTCTCCTTCCAACTACAAATCCACAAAAAATATGTTTTGAGAGCAAGATATTTGTCTACATTCAAGAAAAAAAACACGTAAATTTCCTTGTCATTATGATAACATAGAGTAGATGGCTAAAAAGATTGCTATTTGCAACATAATGTGAGTCCTCTTGATTTTCTTCATCATCTTCTGGCAAGTTTGCAAGATCTATTCAACCAAGATTGAACCGCATGAAAGAAAAAAACAGTGGTGGCCTTCTACTGAAGTGCCCAAGTGCCCTCCACACACATGCATAAGTAGGAATAATTGGTGCAAGGGAGATGCCAACAATGGCTACGATGAATGCTCCAAACTGAGAGTACAGCAACTAACTGTAAAATGAGCAATGAAGCTGATACATATATGAATATCCAGAAGTATACTTTTTTCCTACTGACCTAAGAGTCAATGGAGCACATATGTCTAAATGTATCATTTCAAGGATACCAATTTTGCTTGAACCTTTCTTTGGGATCTTTCTCACGACATATGTCTAAATGTATCATTTCAAGGATACCATTTTTGCTTGAACCTTTCTTTGGGATCTTTCTCACGGATGTGTTTTTCATTATACATCCTTTGTAGATCAACCCCACCCTAGTCAAAGATGTGACAGGACATTTACAAGCCTCTCTTGAAACAGACTTTGCATGTTCAAAACTTTCATGCCACATGATTTCTTCCTTTGAATCATGGTACAGATGGCATTTCTTTATTTAATCCCTCATCCTCAACTCCTTTGGCTATGACTTTGAAGTTATCAGCCTTGTCTTGAATGAGACATTGCCCTTCATCAAATTTAACCTTCTTAGTGATAGCACTAAGAGATCTAAGATTTTTCTTTAAAGCTGGAAAATACAAAATATTATGCATGTCCCACATGTCTTTGGTTAGCATTCATATTGGTATATTCCCAAGCATCCTTTGCTTTTTTGCATGACCTTATGTGAGGGATTATAGCTCTTTTAACTAACAATGCAATCAAAGCATGAACCTATGCATGAAATCAGATACAACCGAGTTGTCAGGCCGCTCCTGCGAATGCTCCCACCCCTCCCCCGCTCCCGTCTACCCCCCCTCGCGCTGTGCGGCCCCCTCTCCCCTCCCCCTCCTCTCTCTCCGCCGCCTCCCAGCTCGCAGCCGCTCGCCGCGCCTCCTCCGTCCCCCTCTCCTCCTTCTCTGCCCGCCATCCCCCCCCCCTCTCCTTCCTTCTCCGCCCCTCCGTCCTCTCCCCGCCTCCCCCCCCTCGCGTTGCGCTACCACCCCCCCGACCCCTTCCTCCCCCCTCCCCGCCATTGCGCAACGCTGCCACCCCCCCCTTCCCCTCCCTCCTCTCCTTTCTTCCCCGCCCCCTCTCGTGCTGCGCTACCACCCCCCCCCCTCTCCTCCCTCCTCTTCCCCGCCCTGCGCTGCGCTGCCCCCCCCTCCCTCCTCCTTTCCTTCCCCCTTCGCCATCCGCTCCCTCTCCACCACCTCTCCTCCCCCCGCTTCCCCGTACTTCTCCATCCCTCCCTCTTTCCTCCCCCGCCTCCATCCCACTCCCCCCTCCCTCGCCTCTGCCATTTCCTTCCCCCGCCTTTTGGAGCTTTCGCAGTTTGTCGGTGCGATATGGCGGCCGTGAGCCCGGAACCGGTGGCCCAGACGGACCCCCCCCCCTCCATCAGCCTACCGCATAACACTGACCAAGCATCAGGTCTCCTTGGTGAAGTAGGCCGCCACTGACTTCTCCCAGACGTCCGTTTATGGGAGAGTCATTGGCTACACCCCTGCACGAGCAGACATCAGGGACTGGTTGCAGTCCACCCTCTACCTTGAGGACAGCCACATTGAGGAGGTCGCACTCATGGGACGTGGTATCTTCTGGCTCAAGCTCTCCTCAGCATAGGCTGCGAGTGATATGGTCAGACGGTCCCCTACTTCTGTGGGTGGGAAGATCATCCTTATGGTCCCATGGTATAGGGGTTTCAGTGTAGCGGACTTCGATGCCCACTTCCGCATTCCTCGCCATCCAGTTACCCTCATTTTCCCAGGCCTCGCAACAGAGCTTCGCCCGATCATCAAGGACCTGGGGGCGCACTTTGGCTGGCTCATGCAGGACACCTTCGTTGATGCGGCGGCAGCCCAAGGGGTGCCACGTGTCAAAGTGGCAGTCCTAGATCCGCAGAGTACCCCCTCGGAGTTCGAGATTGAGACGGACACAGGTGTGGTGACGCAGCACATTATGGTCACTGGTCGCCCAGATCAGTGTCTACGATGCCACGGCTTCGGGCACCAGGCGCGCTCCTACCCTCGCTTCATGAGGACAGAAGCTCAGATGGCCCCCATCCAGGCAACTCAGGAGCCCCCCCGCCAGGCATCGACACCCCCTCCCGAAGGGGAAGGCTGGACTGAGGTCAAAAGAAAACGGAAAGGAAACAAAACAAGACCAAAAAAGCCTTCCCATCTACAGCAAGAGACCCCTGTGGTCACCAATCAGCAGCAGCCCAGTAAGGGGAAGGAGAAAGGGAAGGAGAAGATCAGCCAGCCTCCCATCCTTCACCCCGCCCCCCCCCCTCCCCCCTCCTCCTCGGTCCCCCTACCTCCCCCCCCTCCGCGTTCCCCCCCAGCACCTTTGGTTTCAGCCCCCCTCTCTCCCTCGAGCATGATCCCAAGGGAACCCCCCCTTCCGCTTGCGCCGCCTGCGGCCCCGAAGCCAGCACAGACCTCCCTCGCGCCTATCCCTCCTGGCCCAGTGGAGGGGAGAGGCCCTTCCCCGCAGATGGCCAGCACCACTCCAGCTTGTTCGACAGCCAGCACCCCTCTTTCTGGTTCATACTCCTCATCCTCGTCCCCACACCCAAGGGCAGCTCCTAGAGCTCTACCTCTGGAGTTTTACCGAGCAGGACCTTGGGATTATTTGGATGCAGCGGGTATTGGCTCCTTCCCTGCATGCCTAGACATCAGCATCTTCTTCCTCCGAAAGGGGGCGGAGGGTAAGGTGTCCGTCCTTCCCCCCCATGATGGTCCTAGCTATTCCTTCACTAGCGCCAGTGACGGGAATGAGCAATGGACGAATGAAAATATTTGGGAGACGATTTGAGATCAGTCCCAGGAGCAGGTGCAGGACTTGATCGGTAGCAGAGTAGCGGAGCTTCTTCAGCAGTAGTGGAAGGAGGGTGACGTTCGTATGAGATGGCGCCACAGCGCCAAACGATTCCGCCTTTTGGTCATGACTCATTCGACCGCCTCTGGAGTGGATCTACGCGGAAGGGCTCTGCCCTTGTAGAACCTCAGAGGTAGCGGGCTTCTAGAGTATTTCCCTAGTGGAGGCTTCGAGTTGGTTAGAGAGAGCTTACCACCATGGGACGAAGGGCCTCTCCCCTCTGTTGAAGGTTTTAGAGGATGGGTCCGATGATCCGGCCTCTCCTTCGAAACCCTCACAGAAGCGCCTTCGTTTGCACACTGGACATCCTCCGACCACCTCGACATCGACCGCAAGCAGACAGCTGTTTGTGGCCCATCTCCCCTCTTCATGAGTATGCGCATTATCTCTTGGAACGTCAACGAGTTCCACTCATCAGGAACCCCCGGCCCCAGGAAGATGGTGCTCAGACAGGAGCTCCAGCCAGCCTTCGTGGGAAGGGTAGATGTGCTCCTATTGCAGGAACACAAGCTTTCGGCTTCTCAGACCAGTAAGTGTGGGAAGGTCCTCACAGGACGCTCCCACACCTACTGGGAACCTTCGATTGGCGAGCAGGGGAGGAGCGGGGGTGTCTGTACCTCCATCAACCCTTCTCTAGTTCAGCATGTGTGTGGTTTTGGCACCTTGATCCCAAGACGAGCGCTTTGGGTGGGCTTGAATATTGAGGGATCCCGCATCGGCATCCTCAATATCTATGCCCCGACCGACCTCAGACAGAGAGCCGCTTTCTGGAGCTCTTTGACAGACTTATTGCCAGAGATGGATTCTTGGATTGTAGGAGGGGACTTCAATAACCTTGAGACTTTAGAGGATCAGCAGGGACGGGGCCCAGAGTTCCTTGGTATAGCTCAGGCGGAGCAGGCAGATTGGGACTCCTTGTTCGCTGTGGGAGGTCGGGACAGCTGGCGGGAGCCTTCCTTTTGCAGATTGACAGGGAGTCTGGACTTCTCTTGGGGTTACAGGAGGGAGGGAGGCAGACTTCTGGAGCGGTTGGACCATTTCTATGTCAGTGATTGGGCGCTAGGCAGAGGTGGAGAGTCAGGAGTGGTTCCAGGGACGACCCTCTCTGACCATGCCCCAGTCATCCTAGTCCTGGACTTAGCCTCTCACTCCCTACCTCCACGCTCGTGCCGGATCCCAGAATCCATCTACTCCAGAGCAGCGGTTCGCAGCAGGATAGTGGACCTGTGGGAGCAGGATTGGGACCCCATGGGGGATATGGCAGCTTAGGTAGCTCAGCCGAGTCTAGTCTCATCTGTCAGCAGGAGGCGATTCAGGTCAGGCAGCAGTGGTGGGCGAAGGAGAGGGGTCTCAGACGAGATCTTGCCTCGATACAGCGGATGCAGCAGTCTTCTCCAGGCTCTGAGGAGCTCAGACGACAGGAGGTTAGAGCCCGAGCCATGCTAGAGGAGATCACCCAGTGACGCTCAGAGTTCTCGTTTCATGCTTCCAAGTCCTTTTGGGCTAGGAAAGGCGACAGGATGTGCAGAGAGTTCTTCAGGACTCATGGCCAGAGGTCAACAGGGGAACAGCTTCGATCTCTTAGAGCGCAGGATGGTAGTGTCAGGACAGATCCAGACAAGGTCCGAGACTTGGCGACAGATTTCTATAGATCCCTATTCCAGCAGGAGTCCCCAGACCCTCGTGCCCGCCGTTGCAGGGAGGAGGTGTGGAGGTATACACCGTCGCTCGTGCAGCCTAGCATGAGTGAAACCCTTCTCGCTCCTTTCACCGTGGTGTAGGATGCGGTGAGCGCTATTGATGGGCAGAAATGCCCGGGTGAGGATGGGCTCTCTAGAGCTTTCTTCACCACCTTCTGGGAGCAGGTCCACCAGCCCTTGTTCGCAGCCTTCCAGCATATCTTCTCCAGCGGACAGATGCTAGGACAGATGCTAGAGAGCCTTGCGACAAGCTTGATTTGCCTCATCCCCAAAGGGAGGGACCGTCAAGAGATCAGACAGTGGCGCCCTATCACCCTCCTCCCGACTGCCTACAAAATCCTTGCCAAGATGATCAGTAGCCGCATCTGCCCCTTGCTACATGACTTGATCCATGACACCCAGACTGGTTTTGTCCAAGATCGCAGCATTTTGGACAACATTTTCACATTCTCAAAGGCGACAGAGTGGGCCCAACACAGTGGCCAACACCTTGCCATACTCCTTGACTTTGAGAAGGCGTACGACAGGGTAGACTGGTCCTTCTTGGAACGTACACTCTCGGTTCGGTTTTCTGGACGAATGGATTAGAGGTATTGCTAGTCTCTACAGGTCGGCCTCCAGCCGGGTTATCATCAGCGGCAGGATGGGGGAGAGATTCACCCTTGAGCACTCGGTGCGTCAGGGCTGCCCGCTTGCGCCCTACCTCTTCCTATTTTTTGCGGAGGCCATGACTCACTTCCTACGAGCCCGTACCACTAGTCTTCGAGGGATGCGTCTCCCTATTCGGGACGATGCAGAACTTCTGGACTTCGAGTATGCAGACGACACGGCCCTGTATGTGCATGATGATATCGAGTCACTGGAGCGAGTGAGACTGTCCTTAGAGGTTTTTTGCCTAGCCGCTGGGGCGAAAATCAACTAGCATAAGTCAGTCGGTTTTCTTACGGATCCGGAAGCCAGCTCACAGTGGGGTATTTTCCTGGGGTTTCGTTGGATCCCTAGAGGACAGACGACACGTTACTTGGGATTCCAAGTAGGTCTGGATATCACACCGGCTCAGCAGTTCTTACCAGTCCTAGTCTCCATACGACGGAAGCTAGCCTTCTGGAGCACGGCTCGGCTATCTTTGGCAGGCAGGGCCCTTGAGGTCAATCAGGTCCTTCTTGCCACCGCTTGTGGTACGTGGCATCTTGCTGGTGTTTCTCGAGATCGTGTGTAGCCTAGCTGAGGAGACTGGTGCGGAACTTTCTTTGGTCTGGCTCAGATGGTTCCGGCACCACCAGAGCCCGGGTCGCCTGGCAGACGGTCATTCTCCCCCAGATAGAGGGCAGTCTTGGCATCATAGATCCAGAACTGCAGAGTCAGGCATTACTTGGCAAGTTAGTCATCCGCGGTCTGACCCCAGGAGGGCAGACATGGAAGCTCTTGCTTCAGCATGGTCTCAGCTCGTGTATCCCCCAGAGAGGGGATGATTGGCAGCCGTCTATCCGGTGGATTTTCACTTCTGTCCCACTGACTCAGCCCCGTTCCCCCTTCCTCCGTAGCCTCGTCTTGGTCTGGAGGAAGTTGCGGCACAGCCTCTCTCAGGTTCCCCCCAGCTGCCGAGAGGAGATAGACAGACAACCCCTGATCTGGAGCAGCTAGGTGACAGATGATACAGGTCGCCAGCTTGGAGAGAGATCCCATATCCCATGGGCGCTCTGGGCGCGTGGGCCTGCGCGCTCGCTCCGGGTTTGGAGGGACATCTATAGCCAGTTGAGCTCAGGCGAGCTAGCAGCAGCAGTAGGTACGGCACGTGGGATCCAGGCTCGGCGAGCGGAGATCGATGTTGCCGTTCCTGCAGGTTGGAGGATTCCCATGATCACTAGACAGCTCCTCCCAGGAGATGAGAGGTGGCTAGGGCAGTTCACACCCCGTGGCATTCCTTTGGTGGTTGCAGGCCTTTTCTCGAACTCCTCGATTCACTTCTTTTCCGTCGCCGATGGTAGCCGTCTCCAGAGCAGAGAGGCCGTGATCGACCCCCAGCTTCCTTGGCAGCGCCTTCGCATCATAGGGCTACAAGGGAAAACATGGCATATAGACCCCCTGATTATGCAGGACCAGGACTGGAGACTCTGGATTTGGGAGGGCCGCTCCTTGGTAGAGGTGGAGTGGGACACAGGGGAGTGGCGCTGGCCACCACTGGAGGCCTCAAAGAACCCTACCCCCTTCTTCTCATACAGTGCGTGTACTGGTAGGCGTGCTCTTGGGGCTCTCCAGCGCAGGCTACCCACACAAGCACATAGTTGGTATGCCCAAGGGATATCTCTGGTTTTTCTTTGCACATTCTGGAAGACTCTTTGGGCAAGCTGGCAGCTAAGGAAGATCTCTTACTTTCTTTGGATGGTGGCCCACAAGGGGCTACCAGTTGGCAGCTGGCTGAGGCAAATGGGGCAGGAGGGGCACTGCCAGATGTGTTTTCAGAAGGAGTCGTCCCTGAAGCATTACCTTTGGAGCTGCTCGCATGCTCAGACACTGTGGAAGGGAGTCATGGGGATCTTAGCGAGGGCTGCACCCGAGCTAGGACCGGTCACTTGGGGAGCCGTTTGCTGGTGCAGCACCGAGATGGGACATCACTTGGCTTATGAGTTCTCTAGGCAGAATCCAGTTTTCTTCATCACGCAGGCCACCTGGGCATACATGGACAGCTTCCCTTGGCATCTGACACAGACAGATGCAGGAGCGATGACTCGGCACCCAGTTTGGGAGATCATAGGGAGTATTGTAGGCTGGCATATCTGGACTTCCAGATGTGCGCAGACCTTAGGAGATCAGGCTTCTTCTGCTACCCAGACCCTAGCGGACATTTGGAGCACGATCATTCACACACTCAAGGGTCAGTGAGATCAGATTCAAGGGGAGTCCCGGGCAGGGAAGGAGAAGAGACGGTGCTTCCTTCGCGACTGGGACCATCGAGAACTGTTCTTCCAGCACTCTGCTCAGAGTCTTCAGTGGCATTACTCCCCCCCACCGTGGCTGTTTGTCCACACTCCGATGATTATGCCCTGAGAGGTTTGTAATTAGTATTTTGTTACCACGGGCTGTATCCGTTTTGTGATTACAGCCCGCTGGCCTTAGGCCCTCTTGTACTCTCGTTTTCAAGCAATATAACTAGCACTACTTTTTGCACAAAAAAAAAAAAGAACCTATGCATGAATCTAACAATGCAATTAAAGCATGAACCTATGCATCTCTGCCATCCCATCTAAATGTCCCTAAGTTGGAGGCAAAAGAGGTGTGGTGCTAGAAGATGAAGAATCAATAGCATTGCCACCACCCGTAGTGACAAGTGCACTAGCATGTACCTGTGACATGTACCTGTGATAGAGGTCTAACATCAAATCCTACAATGATATTCCACAAGTTCTTGGCTACCAACACATGATGCATCATGTACAACCACATGGCATAGTTGGTGCCATCTAACTTATCTTCAGGTGCAAGCATTCCAAAAAGATCACTATTTGCTATTGCAACTGGACTGAAATGCAAACAAATCCGCAAAGTTTGCCTGAACAATGTGACTACATACGTATTGAATGCAACTGTCTGATTCTGACAACTAAAATTCATTAATTGCACGACAATGCACAACAGATGTAATCTAAAATCCCAGATTTTATACAGCTTGTACAGACTGTACGGCCCATACGGAATGACATGATCAGCGGTCTACTACTGAGTGACGGGGGTAGCTGCTATTGAGGGGCAGACTTAAGATAGCAAGAGAAAATCCTCCTTAGTAGTGACGGTCAAAGATGGCACAGATAGAGAAGGGCAACCTCCCAACAATGGCGGTGGACAGAGTCTAAATCTGGTGGTAGCAACTGAGTCGAAAGCAGCTAGCTACAACTATAGACCTGCGCCTAATTGAGTCAACCACAGATAGTGATGACAGATTTTTTCGTCTGAGATCAAATTTTGGGGAACTCCTCTACAATGAAGGAAGTGGCTGCAGCAGTAGCTCCCTGTACAAAGTGGCGACCAAGAATGAGATGATTCCTCCAAGCGTGAGGCGGCGGCAGATTTGTGCAAGGAAAAAGCTAGTCAATGGCAATGCATAGGAACGGCAGCGGCTGCATATTTGACACACTAGAAAAGAGGATACGACTTATGGAGAACCCACACGAGAAATCTCCAGATCCCACACAAAATGGGGACGGCGGACTGGATCTAAGACCTGCTCTAATATCACTATAGGGATGCAAGAAAGCAGGAGACAACAAATACATATGAACAGTACGTAGATTGTAGAATGCGTCAAAAATAGAAATACAAGTCTCATGATAGCTAACTCTAGGTAAGCCTCGGATAGGATTAAAGGTCTTAATAGTCATACGCTGACTAACTGGCCTAACTATCCCAAATGGACTGAAAGGTAACTTCAACTAGCTGTCCTAGGCCTACAAGGTCATACAAGGTCTAGGTCTAACAAAAGGGTGGCTTCTCCCTCACACCTCTTCTTAGCTTGTGCTATATATATGGGTTCATTGTGTGTTTTTCAGTTAGTTGCTGCAACTTTCTCTTGTGCATTGAAGCCAGTAATTCAGTGTGTGGATTTCAGATTCTACCTATGCTATTTGTGTTAAGGGAATCACATTCTAGTGATTCTTCACCATCGTTTTCTTTCAAGGGTGAGAGAGGAGGCCCAAATGCTTCCTGCTGTTGTAACGTTTGAAAATATATCCAAAAGTTACTGCCAAAATTTTCCAGTTTAACAGTGACCAACAGTATGCTGAGAATCAGGAAAACAAAGGCTAACAGAGGAAGAAAGACAAATCACATACTATAGAAGGCCTTGAAATGCCATGTCCTTCAGGACCAGTTATACCCAACTCAATCATTCTAGCTTGGCCCTCTGCCACAGCATCGCCATTTTCTGCATGAACTTGTGCTAATGCACCCAACTCCTTGCATTTCTTCAAACCTTGCAATAGTTGCTCATCTGTGACCATGAGTGATCCCTTGTATGCCATAAAGAACTTGAATGAGTTGATACCTACCAATAACAACAGGCACGTCAAAATATATAAAAGACAATTTAAGACTACGTCTCTAAATATATTCTGCAAATAGGAAGTAGCAAAGAATTCATTAGGATCAATTGATAACGCTCCAATCTAGCACCCTCAACCTTCAATACCATGTTCTCTGTAAAAACATGCAGCCTTGTCCATCCACAAAGAAGCCTTGAGAGAAAAATCAGATTCACCTTTTTCCTTTACAAGAACCTCCATGTCTTTTGCAACGCCATCATTCCAAGATGTAACAGCCATGTGGAACCCATAATCCATACAAGATTTTGCAGCCTTGTGTGAATATTCTTCAAAACCTGCAGCCAGGTTTCCATCAAGAGGCAATGCAAAGTCGATGTGCATAGTTGTGCCACCAGCCAAAGCTGCAGCTTGCCCAGAGAAGAAGTCGTCACATGTCTCTTGGCCCATGAAAGGCATTGCCAAATGAGTATGTGGATCAATCCCACCTAACAAATCCCTCAAAGAGTCAATACAGCATTTGAACAGAACAAAATCCTATTTAAGTACTCTAGATAGGAAAAAACTCTAAGAAATAATGTGATTACGCACATTAGGCCAAATTCCTCCGCATACTTTCCCTTAGCCATGTTCCTATTTCTCTGCAGTTATGCCTTCGTTACTAGGAGTGAACCAACAAAACCATTGAAAAGCCTCTAAATCACATAATCATTTTGCCTTTGTGTCACTATCTATTCCTACACAGATTCTTCCCAATGAAGTTTACCAAAGGAAACGGACCAAGAGTCATGTATGATATGGAGCATTATGAAAGGTCATCAAATGCATTCAGTAGTCAGTACGGGACTTATAATGAAGATGAGTATATGTGAGCATTCCTTTTTTGGTTATGAAAAGATTGGTACAAGATGGAGACCTAAAATTTTACTTGATACTACAAAATGCAATTCATTAAGAGCGAGTGAGAGAGCGAGAGAGAGAAAGAAAAAAAGAAAGAAAGTCTATTAACGTCCACGGAAGACCAAGAAATCTATGGGACAACATGAAAACCAATTAGTACATCAGCTTAGGGAGGGTAGCTCCCAGGGAGTGCATAAAGCAGCTCCATTTATTTAGAGTAGCTACATTATGACTTGGAAAGAAACATAATCAGCCATACATTAGTTTAAGACTCAGTCTTTTGGCTTGGATTTAAACTCTTTAATGAGTGCTACGCCCTCACGGTACACTACCCATTTTCCATCATTCCTTGCAGCCTTGACCTTAGCTAATTCCGTTGCCTTATTTTTCAATTGATCTTGTGTAAGCTCTTCAACTATCCATATCTTAGTTCACTTGATGATATGATATGATTGTATTAAAGTCCACTTGAAACCCTTCAAGATCTATGGGACTGGTGACCACTTTTATTATGTTTTCGGTTATGAGAAGATTGGTCCAAGATGGAGACATGACAAATTGCTTGATACTACAAAATGCAATTCATTAAGAGAGAGAAAGAAAGAAAGTGTATGAGAGAGAGAGAGAGAGAGAGAGAGAGAGAGAGAGAGAGTAGAGGGAGATGATATGATATGACTGTATTAAAGTCCACTTGAAGATCTATGGAACTGGTGACCACTATTAGCTAGTAGTGGTCTTTTATCCAGGGATGCCTTTCTTTTTAACTACAGTGGCAAAGATGATTGGATAGATGATGCCCATCACACTTTGCCGCATTCACTCTAGTTCTCTTAGTCGAACAAGAGGTTATAGATCCCCATCCATTCATGAATAGAAAATTTATATGGTTGAGATTGGGCACTGGATAGAGGAGGCTCAATATGCATTGCACTAGGGGTTACCACCTTTGATCTTTTCACGCGGTTCTCATTGTTTCTGAGCCTGATCATATGCGCCGCTTTGCTAGTCCACGATTCCAGATGCATTGTATGTAGAGGAGGGTCTCATAGAGGATGTTTTACAGATATGGGTTTCTCATTTGCAATGTGGAGTATTATCCCCTTCACATGTAGCAGCCTTGTCTGGTGTTAGTGATTTTTAGTACACTAATTGCTAACATCAGAAGACTTGAGATTCTCAGGCAGGAGAGGGGCCTCTATCGACAATCAGCAATCCTACAAAGGGAAGAATAGAAAAGACCTACAAATGCTTGGATTCAGGAGTGCATTGCTACAGCAAGGGCTCATATGCAAATTTTGCTAGATCAAAGAGCATACTATGTCTTTCATGCACGAGAATCTTCTAGATTCAGATGGGAGGATAAGCCAATAAGCATTTTTTCTCTACTCTTTGTTTTAGACATTGTAGAGAGAGTGTATCTCAGCTTATTGACTCTGATAGGGTTTTGCAGAAAGAATCATGCAGATTACTATAGACTTTTATCCTTCCTTTCTTTCAGTAGATCTTGACTCACCTACTAGAGATGATGCCAAACATTAGGTGTGGCAAAGTGTTCCAGTATTGGTAAAACCACATATGACAAAATCTCTTGATGCCCCTTTCACCAATCCAAAATTCAGGACTGCACTTCTTGCCCTTCACAAGGGCACATGCCCAGGCTCAGATGGGCTGACACCTTTCTTTTAAATCATTTTTTGAGACATGATTGGGGACCATGTTACCGTGATTGGGCATTTGGGACGCTGGAACGATGCCCCGAATCACTTACAAAGGGTCTCATCCATCTTACCCTACAGGGAGGTTGCAGAGATTTCATTTCCCAATAGACACCCATCACTTTATTGGGAACCTTTACAGGACTTTGGCCAAAGCTATCGATCTGCGGTTGCTCATTCTTCCAAATCTTATTCATGATATGCAAACGGGCTTCGTGCATGGCAGAAGCATTTTTTATACTACTTTCTGTCTTTAGGAAGCTTCAAATTGGGCTATGCAAAGTGGCCAACACCTTGCCATTCTACTCTTGGATTTTGGAACAGCACTTGACAGAGTAGATGGGATTTTTTGGACGGCACCCTTACGCACTTGGATTTTCTGATGCATCGATTAGAGGGGTTTCTTCCTTATATATATCAGCACACAGCCAAGTTCTTATCAGAGGAGAAAGACGGGAGAAATTTCAGATTTCCAGATCAGTTCACCAAGAACCTGTTTGTGGCTGAAGAAATGAGCAAATATTTGAGATCATATGCAGACGTCATTGGGCTGATACTTCACCTCAGACAGGGCAAGTAACTCTTTGATAGTGAGTTGGTTGATGATACTACTGTTTTCTTGGACACCACTACACAGAACCTGACTTCTTTCAGGGCAGCCTTGGATTTGCTTTATATTGTAGCAGGTGCACCGATCAATTGGAACAAATCCAATGGCGTTTGAATTAGTGATGAGGACACCCCAACCTGGGGGCTGATTTTGGTTTTACTTGGATCTAGAGGGGTCTTTTTCTCAAGGACTTTGGGCTTCCAGGTCGGTGTGGACATCTCTCCTTCGCAGCAATTTGCCCCTATGTTGGAGAGTATGAGGAGAAAACTTCTTTTTTGGAGCTCAGTCAAACTTGACCTTGCTTCCAAGTTGTTGGTAGTCAACCCGTTCCTATTGGCCATGGCATGGCTTGTTTGCTCTTGTTGGTGCCATTCTTGGGATTGCATCAGTCAGCTAAAGACCTATAAGAAATTTTCTTTGGAGTAGACTAGATAGTTCAGTAGACACCAGAGCTTGGGTGGCTTGGGAGGCTCTGATTCTTCCCACGAAGGAAGAAGGCCTAACATAAGAGCAAAGCATTACTATGTAAGGCGGTGGTTGAAGAGACAGGGTAGCTAGCTAGGAACGGAATGGAAATATGGAAAGCATAATGAAAGGCAAAATGGAAAGGAAGGAAAGTACAAGTGCAAGGCAATAACCAAAATACTCACAATGTATTGATAGCTTGATGTTGACTGATATGTTAGACAATAGACAAGTACAACAATATATAGTGTGCCACTAGACTCTAGAAAGTCACAATGTCTATGGGATATCTCCCAATATGACACGTGGCATGTCTAGGACTCACTAGATTATAAAACCACTAGTACACTCATTTTTTACTCACTTTGGCTTCATATTCCAACAGTGGTTAGAGGACTTTTTCCAAGACAAGAACCATGGAAAGACATCTTCATTCGTAGTATGCGGTCCGTGTTCTCCTTCCTTATGTGGAGATTAGATGGAGATCATGTGCAGCAGTGCTTCATGGTGGTATCTAGACCCAAACCCAGATCACATTCCTTGGAGTCATGGAGGACATGGCTCTATGGAGGTGTCCCCATAAATTCTTGCAGTGGGATCCAGGGGAATGGGAATGGATTGATGCAGGGCGCTGATGGAAGAGCCTCCCCTTCTTTCAATATACGTTCCGTTCAGCTAGGAAGTTTCAGCTTAGCCTCAGATGCTGGAGGCCCATCGGAGCTTCTTATTGGGAGGTTTTTTAGATTCCTGCTGATTTGCATAAGTAATTTTTGGAAGAGACTCTAGAAATCCCTCAGGACTAGGAAAATTACTCTTTTCTTTTGGCTTTCTATTCATGGAGGGATTGTAGTGAATCAGTAGAGATCCAGGTTTGCGCCACATTCCACATGTATTCATTGCCTTTATCTTAAAGAGTCTATTCAGCATTGCTTATGGGATTGTAGACAAGCAAGGATCATTTGGAAAGGGATCGCTAGACTATTGGGCCCATTTCCACGTTCTCCTTTTTTCATGGCCTGGGACTAGCTAGCCTGGCTATCACTATCCAAACCTTAGGTGTTTAACAAGAGACATGACTGTTCTTGGGTTATTTTGGTTCGATGACATTTGGTCGAGTTGCTCACTTGATGGCATTCCTGCCCGTCCGTATATACGTCCACATGCCTCTATGGACACTTCTTGGGAGATTCCGGCAGGCATAGCAACGTGGCATATTTGGAGATCCAAATGCATAAAGCCTTTAGCTAGTTCCCAGGTCCATCTAGCACACACTTTGACCAGTATTTGGGGGAGTATGCAGGGATCTTTATGGGCAGCCTCTACCAAGAGGACTGTCTTCTTCAGAGAGTGGAACGGCTCGCCATTCTTCTTGGAGTGCCCCATAGGGTTGAGGTGGCATTTTCAGTTGGATTTTCTCTGGCTCTCATAGGGGAGTTTGATTTTGACCTATTTGGGTTATGTTTTCTCATGATAGCATGATGTATTTTCCTTTGAGCCTTGCTCGGGGAATTTCTTTCATACTTGGAAAAAGTCCTTTCTTTGAAAAAAAAAAAGATAGGTAGCAAAAACTTGTTTTGAAAAGGTAATGGAACCAGCCTCTAATCTCATAGTAGGGGCAGTACTTGAAGATCCATTTGTCGTCTATCTCAATAGGCTAGTAGTCACAACATCAAGCATATCCTCTCATAAACATGGACAAGCCCCCATCTTCTTTCCATCCGCAATCTGTGCGATGAGACTCTCACCTGACCTAAGGTGATCTTTCATGTATGTGACAAGGTGATCCAAGGATACTCAACTCTCAGAACGAAACCATCCTCTATAAATGACCTTGATAAAACGTATGCATCATATGAAGATACAAGGGTGCTCAATCCAAGGCTAGGAACTACTAGCTGGCTGCAAAAGATCGGCTCAGATGACCTGGAGCCTCTTGTTGGAGAGGTCACTGCCCCATCTATAAGCCCCCATATGAGGAGAGCATGGGGGGGGTGAACCTAAGCACAAAAGCATGGCACCCAGGTGCTAGTGAAGGGACTGGCAGAGGCAGCTCAAGGCGTCTTCATGGCAGGATGCAGTCACGGAATAGGCGTCCCGGATGGCAAGGGTTGCAGGCAGGATCTCGACCTGCAGCAAGCCCTGGACAAGGCGCAATGACAGCAGCAGGAACAGCAGTGCTTTGGGGTCTGGAAAGCAACCTGGCAGGCCAGCACAGCAGGCTGGAACAGGTCTCACATGGAGGCAGACAGTGGCGCAGGGCCACGTGGCAAGGCGGGGGAGAAAAGGCTGGACTGGACCCTGTATTTATAGGGCATCTGCCCTTGAAAGGTGGGCCAAGGGCCCTTGTAATGAGTGCCCCAAAAGGGCAGCCCACAGTCCCATAAAAAGGGAGCTGTGGGTCGGTTTTGGTCGGCCAGGGGCAGGGGGCTGAACCGACCAGCAGTCGGCCCTTTCTAGGGCTGCTGGGTCGGTTGGCTGGCCAGGCTCTTGGGCCTATATAAAGAGGGCAATCAGGCCTCATTTCAACATCATCTGGAGCAGCAATTCCACCAGCAGAAGGAGCAGCAGCAGGGCTACCTTTGGGCCTACAGTCAGGAGGAGAAAGAAGTATCTTGTGCTGCAGACTTAGCTTGCAGGAAGCTGCCCATCTAGACTGGTTTCCAGACAACAAGGTGGAGAAGATCATTCTAGACGGAAAGTCTACTCACGCTCGAGGTGGAGCACGCGGACTCTAGTCTAGAGATAGCCAGCAGATAGGAGAAGGACTTTGTGGTAAGATCAGAGGACCACACCATTGGTGGGACTCTAGATCTGTCTCTCTTGTATTGTGTCCATAGTTGTGGACGGAAATATATTATTTGGTGGTTTCTCTATCTAGTTTGGTTCATTGTCTATTGATGAGTCTGCACACCTATTGAATGCATATAAGTAAAGAAGTTTGTGATTCCACACCCACACCGCACACTGTGTGAGCTCCTGGGCATTATTTCCGCTGCGTGTACCCTCTGTTGGGTCTTTTCTAACATGGTATCAGAGCCCAAGTAGGAGGCTCACAGGTGTGGGAGCCTGAAGGCAGGGACCTTGCTGAAGGACGACCCTGATTCAGAAGCTCTAGGGAATCGACTTCCACGACTGGAGGATTGTGCCCTTGCGAGAAGGAGGGTGACTCAGGTTCAGTCAGGTGCGTTCAGAGTTCTGGTTTACTGAATTTGAGTTTGGTTGACTTTGCTGTGTGGTATATATAGCAGAGATGTCGCCATCTACAGCCTCTTCAGCCCCTGCTATCCCTTCCTCCTCCTCCAGTTTTCTCTCTTTCACTATCCCTAACTTTGGAGAGTCTGGGAACCTGGACGAGACTAATTACCCGATCTGGAAAGTGAAGATCCGGAGTCATTTAGTGGCTCGGAAGTTGTGGAAGCTGACCACAGGAGAGGAGTCGAAGCCGGAAGACTTGGTGGACAGTAAAGGGAAGGTACTCATGGCAGTAGACAGAGAGGAGCTTGAAGCTTGGGAAGAAAGAGATGCCCATGCCCTGGCAATAATCATAGGGACTACGGCGGACTCTGTTCTTCCGCATATCCAGCTGGCCGAGACGTCAGTAGAGGCGTGGGCCACCCTGAAGGATCTGTACGAGACAGATAATACCTCCCGGATCGTGCTTCTTCAGCATCAACTTTACAATCTTGATATGGAAGAAGGCGATATGGTACATAGCCATTTGACGAAGGTCAAGGTGGTGCGGGATCAGCTGGCAGCAATTGGTCAGAAGACAGACTCATGCCATCTGGCCTTGATGGTACTAAGGAGATTGCCTCGGAGTTTCAAGAGCTTTGTTACGGCTGTGACAGTAGGACAAAGGACCAAGCCTCTGACATTTGAGGAGTTGTGTCCATTACTGCTACAGGAGGAAGCTCGGGAGAAGCTCTACAATGAGGACAAAGATGACAAGGCGATGCTGGTGAAGGATTCCGCTGGTAAAGGAAAGGGCAAGCCTAACGGTGGCAAGTCCTATAAAGATAACTCTGACGATGAGGGGACTTCGAAGAGGAAGCACAAGAAGAAGTGTTTCTATTGTGATACGCCCGGACATTTTGCAAAGGACTGCAGAAAGAAAAAGGCGGATCTGAAAAACAAACAGGAGTCTGACTCAGATTCAGAGGGAAAGGCCAAAGCTAATGTGGTAATCAAAGAATTGTTCCTGGTGACATCACCGAGTGTTACCGAGGTCAGATATGTTGATCCAGAAATCACAGTAAGGATGTCTGACATAGAGATGTGGGTCGACGAGGAGTCAGATGCCTTTGTGAAGGTGAAGGACAGTATGGAGCGCTTGGTACCTTCCAGGTGTGTAGCTGTTGACACTGACACGAGGGTGGATTCCATGGAAAGCCCTAGGGTCTCATGGTCAGATGAATGCTGGACTTCAGAAGGGGACAGTACAGGATTACACAAGATCTTGGCGGGTGCCTCATTGAGGTACAGGGTTTGCTTTCAGAGCGAACATTCAGGCAGTACAACAGTCTGGTATGTATTTGATATTCTGCATTTGAGCCTTTATAGCATGCTGTGGAGGGATTATGCTCTTCATTTGTCTCAGGTGATAAGAGATTGGAAGGAATTGGCCTTCTTCGAAGGCAGAAGGGGAAGTATTGGTGCTTCTTCAAATCTCGGACGCAGATTGCTAGAAGGTGGTGAACAAAGAGTACTGAAGCCAGAAGAGTACCTACTTGAGAACTCAGCGAGAGTTCATGGTCTAGGTTATCTGGAAATATTCATTGGTTGCGGACCTTGCCAAAGGAAGGACGGGTTGAAACAGACCCTCAGAGCATGGTGCCTGGAAGACTCCAGGTTGTTCACTCATTATGAGGGGGACGACTGGAAGATCGTGACGGCTGGATTGCTCGAGTTCAGAGGCGGGAATGCGACTGAAGGAGGTGGTACCAGGAGGTGCTACCAAAGATGGACCTGTGTATCAGGATGGTGTGCCGAAGCAGAACCGGACCTGGTGGAGCAGAAGCCACTGGATGAAAAGCCAGGAAAAGATTTCGACACCGAAAGGTTCCAGAGGACTACGACCAGGGAGTTACTGGAGCATCTTCATCGACGTGTTGGCATTGGTCTAAGATGTGTCGGTGAGAGGGGGTGTTGGAGAGGTCACCGCCCCATCTGTAAGCCCCCATATGAGGAGAGCATGGGGGGGGTGAACCTAAGCACAAAAGCATGGCACCCAGGTGCTAGTGAAGGGACTGGCAGAGGCAGCTCAAGGCGTCTTCATGGCAGGATGCAGTCACGGAATAGGCGTCCCGGATGGCAAGGGTTGCAGGCAGGATCTCGACCTGCAGCAAGCCCTGGACAAGGCGCAATGACAGCAGCAGGAACAGCAGTGCTTTGGGGTCTGGAAAGCAACCTGGCAGGCCAGCACAGCAGGCTGGAACAGGTCTCACATGGAGGCAGACAGTGGCGCAGGGCCACGTGGCAAGGCGGGGGAGAAAAGGCTGGACTGGACCCTGTATTTATAGGGCATCTGCCCTTGAAAGGTGGGCCAAGGGCCCTTGTAATGAGTGCCCCAAAAGGGCAGCCCACAGTCCCATAAAAAGGGAGCTGTGGGTCGGTTTTGGTCGGCCAGGGGCAGGGGGCTGAACCGACCAGCAGTCGGCCCTTTCTAGGGCTGCTGGGTCGGTTGGCTGGCCAGGCTCTTGGGCCTATATAAAGAGGGCAATCAGGCCTCATTTCAACATCATCTGGAGCAGCAATTCCACCAGCAGAAGGAGCAGCAGCAGGGCTACCTTTGGGCCTACAGTCAGGAGGAGAAAGAAGTATCTTGTGCTGCAGACTTAGCTTGCAGGAAGCTGCCCATCTAGACTGGTTTCCAGACAACAAGGTGGAGAAGATCATTCTAGACGGAAAGTCTACTCACGCTCGAGGTGGAGCACGCGGACTCTAGTCTAGAGATAGCCAGCAGATAGGAGAAGGACTTTGTGGTAAGATCAGAGGACCACACCATTGGTGGGACTCTAGATCTGTCTCTCTTGTATTGTGTCCATAGTTGTGGACGGAAATATATTATTTGGTGGTTTCTCTATCTAGTTTGGTTCATTGTCTATTGATGAGTCTGCACACCTATTGAATGCACATAAGTAAAGAAGTTTGTGATTCCACACCCACACCGCACACTGTGTGAGCTCCTGGGCATTATTTCCGCTGCGTGTACCCTCTGTTGGGTCTTTTCTAACACCTCTCTTGTTAGATAGATGCATGGTTGGGGCATTGCATTGGGATGGCGGAAATTCTCGGAATATTACAATGGTATGGTTATGTAGGCTAGACTTAGCTTAATTATTCTAGTCTGTAGTGTTTTTCATATCTGGGTTTCATATATAACCTAGGTGTTATACTTTATAGTAGAACTATTCAGTGAAGCTTTGTATGTGGATTACACCCTCATATCTTGTGTCCACTTTGTGACTCCCCACAATTCCAACATTTGGTATCAAAGAACATTGTTTTCGCATGCGTCGTGCCCATCACCTCAAGCATTCTACCTTGTTCACTTCGTGGACAGTTCTCGCTTTGATGTGTGTTCTCCTCAATGTCTATAGTCGCGTCACTCTTGCAGCTATCAAACGTTCATCCTCCCACACACTTTAGGATTTCCATTCACATGTGCATAGATGCGATCCATGTGAAATGTGGAGTGGAGATCTTAAAAGGGCGAGGGCGAGGGCGAGGGCAAGGCAGGGAGGAGGGGCAAAGCAGACAGGAGGAGCCGTGGGCAGCAGGGGGGAGCTCACCGAGCAGCTCCTCCATCCAGTGGCAACTGTTTTATGCTTGGTACTTCCGGTTCCACCCTTCTATCGAGGGGACTTGACTTTGTGGGGCCTGTCATTCCTAGCCCCAAAAAGGGGAACATGTATATCCTGGTGGCAACAAACTATGGCACCCAATGGGTTGAAACCATGCTAGATGACATGCTCAGCCCAAGTTGTGGCTACCTTTCTATAGTGCAAATCATTCCCAGGTTTGGATGTCCCATTGAGTTGATGACGAGCAAGGGTACACATTTTCTCAATGAGGTGATAGAGGACTTGGTATGACAATTTGAGACTGTACATAAAACACCCATGTCCTATTATCCAAGGGGTAATGGTTTGGTTGAGAGCAGAAACAAAACCATATGCAGCATCCCACCATCTACGTTTATTTCAGGATCTTCTCAAATGATTCAACTCAAAGTTGTACCTTAATTAGGGTGATGCTTCAGGGAAGGCAAAGCGGCAAAGAGAGGGTTCACACGTGCAGGGATACAAGAGGCAAGCAAACTGACACAAGGCCTAGGAAAGTCAGTTTTGAGGGAGGATCATTGCCACTTCCAGCCGAGTGTCCCCCGCTTCATGAGAATGATATGCTGGCACATTACCTAGCGTCTTCATCCCAACAATCATTCTCCAATGTTGCATAGACACACCTACAAAATCAGGAAAATGAGCACCTCCTGTTGGCATTAAGAAAAGGTGATCTCCTGTGTGTTTCAAGGAAAAGGACTTGGACAATATTTTTACAATCGCCCTACAAGAGACCCTTGAAGCAAGATCCAACACAATCAGGGCTTCAACCTGTTACCTCACTCTTGATACTCCTACACAAAATACAGGGTCATAAAGGGATGACTTGATGACCATGACTAGAAGAGATCGTATACAAGGGATGACCTAAAGACTCAAACCAAGAACCATGCACAAGGGATGGCATATGATCTATTCACATGACCATAGGGCTTCAACAATGACATCCATTTGTACACTGAAGTGACTAGGCAACTTATCTACTTGACCAAACATACCATGTGGTCACCAGGATAGTTAGAGGGGACGATAGACAAGATTGCTAACATACAAGGTGATCTGACCCCAAGGCCACTTGATCGAGCCACTAGGTCTGTGCTGAGTGGCCAAGTTTCCTACAGTGGTGGCATTTTCCTTGAAGTATCGCCACCTCCACCAGACGCCCAATGACTGCTCTTATCATTGAGATCCTCTACTACATGCTCAGTTCAGTTTGTTTCTTGTCCTCTAGAGAGAAAGCATAATGTGATAAGAGGTGAGATTCCAGGATGCTTCCATTTGAGATCCTCTAGCTAGACCCAAAAGGGTCACCTATCCACTACAAAATCACCAAGGTACAATCTGCTAGCTCCACCACGAAGAAAGGAAATAGAAAAGAGGAGGGGATAGGATAAAGAAAGAATTGAATAGGATAAGAAAGGGGAGGAAAGAAGGGAATGAGTGACGCACAAGAGGAAGTAATGAAGGGAAAGGAAGCAAGAAAAGGAAGGGGCAGAAAGAGAGCGCAGAGAGAAGAAGAACCCACCGAAGGAAGTGGGCAAACAAATAAACGGAGTGGCAAAGAGTGGAAGGCATATTAAAATCTGCCCTCAAGCTCCTTCTCATTCAAAAAAGGGGGGCATCCAAAGTATTACCAAGCCAACCCAAAGGGCTGGTGAAAATGCACACACGAACAAGGGGGGGCGCGGGGGGCCAGGGGGAGGGAAAGGGGGAATCAGCAGCCCAATGGAAGGGTCGTCGGGAGGCAAAAAAGAAGGTGGAAAGAGAGACACTAGACAGACAGGGTGGAGGTGGAACAGTGGTGGGGGGGCTAATGGGACATCCCAAAATCCAACCCATCACAAGCCCATGGGTGTTGTGGCAGAACAGAGGACGGGCATCCCAAAGAGGGACCAAAGAAGAGACAGCAACAATGAGGAAAAGACGGAAGGAGCGAAGTGGGAGGGATAGGAAGATGGAGAAGGAAGGATGGAGCAGGAAGAAGGGTGAGGTAGAGGCAAAGGAGGGGTGGGCTGTTGAAGCGAGCTCATCACAAAGTAGGGGAGAAAAGTCTCATCTTGAGTGAGGATAGCAGTTCTCCCTTCCCTCATGTTTAGTTTAAGATTTTGGACAAGCTTTTGATCTCCAATATTGTTTTTAGACAAGGGATCTCCGTTCGCACAAACCTTGCAAACTTGTTAAGAACACATCCATCTTCCAAAAAATTTGAAAGACTTTGCAAGAAAAAACTATTTGGGGTACACTACCATGGTTGATGCAAGATCATCCCATTTGTTGATAGGTGGGTCCAACGCTTACAAAAGTCCTACTACCAGCCTAAAGCTAGTGAAATAAGGAGCGCTACATGCCGAGTGCTAGAATGTAAGAATGTGAAGGTGTAACACAAAGCATACCAGAAATGAAGAAGAAATCAAGACAACATTCAACAAAGAGGGGAATCCAATGGAAATAATCCAATTCAATACTATTACTTATGCTTAGCTCAAGCTTGCTCAACACCTCTCCTCTTAGTCTTCTTCACTCCCCCTTGCTCCCTAATTGATTCCCATACAATGAATACATACCTTCGTCCCCTCCTTGGAATGTATTACCCTCCATTATCAATAGCAAATGTAATGACATGAGTACCTAGTAGTACCCAAATTAGTATGCTAATCAAGGGGAGAAGGACGTTCGTTCAGACGTCTCTGAAATCGGAGACATATTGAGTGAGATAGGAAGGAAAAAGAGTTATGTTAAGTTATAGGTCAATGCCTAGGGGCAAAAGGGGATTAGAATAATTAAAGTGTAGGAAAAGGGGTCAAGGAACCTTAGAAACCCTAGTACCTAAGGTCTAAAGGTTAACCTAGGTCTTAGGGAGAATCGAAGGGGCACATTTAATGAGATGTGACCACTCGTATGGTCACATCCCATATTCCATCCCTTCTATTGGAAGGAGGCTCCTGTCTCATAAGAAGAGTAGTCCCGGCACATAGGATAGGTCCTACGCACGTAGGTAGGTCAGCCTAGAGTAGGAAATGAATAGGATAGGGAAAGAAATACCCACCATAGAGGTCACGGGGGCGCTTACTACAGCTTCAAAGCTGTAGGAGGGCCAGTAAATCAGCCATAGAGTCATAGGATGGAGGGAAATTAGAGATTTAGAGATGAACCCGGAAAATCGGTCCATTACATTTGGTATCTGAGCCACTTTCCACGCAAAGCAGAGAGGAGAGCACATCTGGATCACCCAAGGATTTATCTGCAAAGGGAAAGACATAGCGAGGCCTTCACTGATTAAATGAGTTTCAAAGGCCAGGAGAGTTGGACATTGGACGGTGTTCGATCAAGCACAAAGGTTTGAACATGAAGAAGTCGTGCCCCCTCAAGCTTGTCTAAAGTGGGACGATACAACAGATTTTTCAACTGTTGCAACGGCAGTGGCAAGAATTAGATCGAGACCATGACCGAGATCATCGCAGATGGAACTAAGAAGCATGAAGCCAACAATAGTGAGATACACAACCAGATGTGGTCCAAATCGAGGTGGATACTACACGTAACGGCATACCAGGCCTTTGAGAGGGTTAATGCAGCCTGAGTGCCTTCCCTTGAATATAACAAAGAAATCAAGTGTTGGAGGTCGAGACAATCCAGAATCGGTTGATTTTGATGAGAAGAGGCAAAGCCAAGCAAGAAATCAAAGGATTGTGGAAGGACTTTCGAGGGCATCTCAAACGACTAAAGGAGCTTCAGGTACGCAATGCATAGCTGCAAACAAAGCCCTGTGTTGGAAGCCCCATGATGTCCCACATCCACGACGATCAACCACAACGACACCGTTGTCGCTCAGATGCATGGCCGGGGTAAAAACCCCCAAATAAAGGTTCATCGAGTGGCAAAAGATTATCGTTCAGAGGCTCGAAAAGATTGCGCAAAGGCAAATCTACAAGGATCAAATACACAGGGTAACTAAGAGATTGAGGGTACCCAAGAGTAAGTGAGGGTTTTCCACATTTGGAGGCCACTTTACTTGGATCCTTGAAGGAGGCTACAAATTGTCTCTTTGAGAGTATGATGGGAAAATACATTGTAATGGATTGAGAATTGGACTTACCACCCAATTGTTAATCTATTTCAGCCTGGTAAACTGAAACTGAAGGCAATGTATTACTCAACGTATTACTCGAAGATATCAAGAGGAATGCTACCAATAGAAGAAAGAAAGAAAGAAAGTTTATTAAAGTCTTCAGAAGACCGATGGGTCTATGAGACTGTGAAAATCTTGATACAACGAGCTGTGGTAGTGGAGCTACTAAACGAGCGTCCATACCAATGCAAAATGCAAAATGCAAAAAATGCAAAAAATGCAGAATGGCAGTACTAAGTCCTAAGTACAACATAGTCATGTCGATGGTCGACTATATATCAATCTCAGCGTCATCATCAATATCATCATCATCCCCAGCAACAGCAAGATATCAGGATGGATGAGGCAGTGGAGGCATGAAGTCGGCAATAGAGTGTTGTCGGCCACTCAGAGGTGTGGTCCTAGCACGTCTCCTGGTCGTAGCTCTGCGTCTAACCAGGGCTACTGTGACCCCCGTCGGTCGGGCTCCAACTCTAAACAAGGAGGGGATGTCTCCAAGTGTGATCTGTGTGTCGACCCTCTGTCTGAGCTGTCGGGTCACGAGCTCCAGGTCATGGTCATGTCGAGGCCTCGTCTCGTTGGGGTCCATGTGATCTAGCTGAAAGAACTCCGTGATAGATCTCTAAGAGGGATCAACCAAGGAAGAAGTCTGATCCTGTCTCCGTGCTCGGAGTATCCTATCGCGGTGTCTAAGTGCCTCATGAATGAAACCTGCCAAACACCGCTGGTCTGGGTAGGAGAGGAAATGGGCTAAAATCCCATAACTATCGCTGAAGAGACAGTGGAAACGTCCTCGGATCTCATAGTACACATGACACCTGAAAATGAAATGCTCCTCTGTCTCAACCTCCTGTATGTCACATAGTGTGCATATGCGCAGCTCCCTGGGTAGTCGCTCTGCTCTGCCGCTCTCGATGCGAAGTCTATGTGAAGAGTAGTTTCAAGCTGGTCACTTGGGACTAGACCATTTGTTTATTTTGCATGAGAAGTTCTATGAGGTGCACCAAAGGAAGGACAACAGGGAAAACCATAGGGCGCTCACAAAGATAAATATTCTTATCTTTTCTTTGATTATTATGAACACATAAGATAAAGTGAACCTAAGGGATTAGGGTTGCATTAGAAGTGTTAGGGTGAGTGGTAAGATAGCAAACAAAAGAGATAAGGGTTATCCTGGAACCCTAGAAAATTTATAGTGATTAATTATGCATGTAGTTCACAAACATTTTAGATGAGGACAGCTAAAAATTAAGCAAGAGGGAATGTAATGACATGAGTACCTAGTAGTACCCAAATTAGTATGCTAATCAAGGGGATTAGTCAAGAGAAGAATGTTCGTTCAGAGGGCTCTGAAATCAGAGACATATTGAATGAGATAGGAAGGAAAAAGAGTTATGTTAGTTATAGGTCAATGCCTAGGGGCAAAAGGGTATTAGAATAATTAAATTGTAGGAAGAGGGGTCAAGGAACCTTAGAAACCCGAGTACCTAAGGTCTAAAGGCTAACCTAGAGAGAAGCGCATCCCCTTCTTTCGTTACACGGTCAGTAATGCCAGGAAATTCCAGCTCAGCTGTAGGGGATGGAGGCCCACCAGAGCTCCTTATTGGGAGAATTTTCAGATTTCTGCAGACTTGCAGAAAATTTTTTGGCAGAGGCTCTAGAAATCCCACCGGAATAGAAAAATCACTCTCTTCTTTTGGCTTTCAATTCATGGTGGGATAGTAGTGAACCATTGGAGATCCAGGTTCGGGGGGCTGACCCTACTTGCCCTCGTTGCCTTTCTGCTTCAGAGACAGTACAGCAACAGCACTGCCTTTGGGATTGCAGACAGGCGAGAATCATATGGAAGGGGATTGCAAGACTTTTCAGCACTTTTGTTCGCCTCCCCTTCTATATGACCTAGGGCTCAGTGGCTTGGCTCACTCTTCCAAGGCCCCAGGTTTTCTTTGAGAAACATGACTCGTCGTGGGCTCTTCACAACCAACGACACCTTGTGGAGTCGTGCTCTTTAGAGGATGTTCCGGCCACTCTCTTCAGGGCTGCTCATTCCTCGGTTGACTCTCCATGGGAGGTTTTAGCTAGCATTGCAGCATGGCACATTTGGAGAGCCAGATGCACTGAGGCTATGGAGGGTTCTCAGGTTCACCCTTCTCAGACCTTGGCCATTACTTGGACAGATACGGTACACACTCTGATGGCCACATGGGCGACCATGCAAGGATCCTCTCGAGCAGCCTCCACCAGGAGAGTTATTTTTCTCAGGGATTGGAGAAACTCTCCCTTCCTTGCTGAGACTTATACAGGGTTGAGTTGGCATTTTCAGCCTCAGCCTTGGTTTCTTTCTACCTCATTCTTCTGAGGTTTTTTTATTACATGCTTAGCATGTTGTATTTCCGCACAAAGCTTGCTCTAGCGAGTTTCTTTCTTACTTAATAGAAGTCTCTTTTTTGCCCCAAAAAAAAAAAAAAAGGTTAACCTAGGTCTTAGGGAGAATCGAAGGGGCACATTTAATGAGATGTGACCACTTGTATGGTCACATCCCATCTTCCACCCCTTCTATTGGAAGGAGGCTCCTGTCTCATAGGAAGAGTAGTACCGGCACAGAGGATAGGTCCTACGCACGTAGGTAGGTCAATAAGATAGGGAAAGAAATACCCACCATAGAGGTCACGGGGGCGCTTACTACAGTTTCAAAGCTGTAGGAGGGCCTGTAAATGAGCCATAGAGTCGTAGGATGGAGGGAAATTAGAGATTTCGAGATGAACCCGGAAAATCGATCCATTACAATGAACTCGTCTCGCCTGTCAAGCATCTCCTCACTATTGGCCTTCTTGTTATCCATCTACTACTCATAGCGTCATTTCAAGCTATCGGAATGGCTAACGAGTTCAACCCTATTTCATAAGTCCCTTGATTACTCTCCTTAAACATCCCATAAAAGTGAAACAAGATCGTCGTATAGTTCTTTGTTCTCCCCGAGCCACTCTTAGCCATGCCTCCATGGCAACCCACCTCTCTCCATCTCATACCACTACTTGCTGTCAAAAAGCTCCTCTATTTCACTTTTCCCATACCTCCAAAACACTACTCATTATTATGGGAAATCACACACGGCTACCTCTAAATTGTTGTTTTTGAACTGAAGATGACTCATGTTCATTTCAAAGGTTGTCACTAGCTTGTCATTTGGCATGTTCGGAAGGCACGTTGTTCCCAAACATGGTGGCTCACTACAAAACAAGAATCTCTAGCATCACCTTGAGCTCTCTTGGTTCACACACTCTCATGTATTTACATGAGACTCATGAGTACCTCCAAGAAGCTCATGACACACAAGGCCCTCTCAATGCCTACATTAAAGACCAACTCTTGTTCTTTACTTTGCAAAAGGGGAATAAGATGGCACTATTTGCCTCCTGTATGGCATCTAAAAATTAGGCACGCTTTCCTTTTAGCTGTCACTTTCTGCACTACTAAGGTAAGACATTTTCTGATGTTTTGTATTCCTTACACTTTATGTAAAAGGTTCCACGATTTTGCGTAGTTTAAGGTGGTGGTGGTGTGTTGCAAGGAGGGGGAAAGGGGGGGGAGGGGGTATATGGCTGCATGGGACAAGAACCAGCCCTATCTCAAACTAGGTCACATCTAAAAATGAAATCGAGATCCACATGACAGAAGGAACATAAAGTTAAGTATGATACCTCAATTCACATTTGTGCATTCCCTTTTGTTATAGAATTACCATCATAAAAACTTGTATATTAATTGAGAAGACGATCACCTGGCATTACATAATGTCCAGTTGCATCGATGACTCTTGTTTCATCAAAAGCCTAAGAACAATGAAATTTGCAAATCAATAAGGCCTTTATCCAAAAAAACACAAATACATCTCTATTCCTTTTTCTAAAAGATGAAGATGTCAAAAAGATGAAGGAAAAGATATCCTTTGTTGCTCACATTAAATTCTTACAGACAAGGATGCATATAAGTAACATGAGAGGAAACTGCAAGAACATGAAGCCTCAAACTGAAAAAAGAGAAATAAAGTTATTAAATTGCACAGGTCTGCTATGCCATGCAAGAACAAAACATATTGTTGCAAGCCTTGTGGAGAATGGAGTAGGAGAGGCCTAAATGGAGATTAACACGGAGAGTGCCATGTGGCATAGGAGTTATCCCACATATGAGGGGTTATGGAGAGGCCTTGGGGAAATGGCCATACTTGTATTTGAAGGGGTTTTGGAGAAGATTGTCTTCTTATGAGCCTTCTCTCATTTGAATCATGTAATCTCTTTTCCACTTGGTAATTCATTGTTCTTTGTAGGGCCTAGGACACTTTTGAAGATCTAGTTGCAGAGGTTGAGTTCTTATCCTCCTCCTCATGTGATAAGTGACATCTATTTGAGTTGGGGGCAGTCCATGACCTTATCATCTATAATGGTCTCCAGAGATGGCCATCATCTAGAGGACCCACTTGTTTCCCACATGGGGGGGAACAAGTATAGTGAGCTACCTACTGGGCCCATTAGCCTTTGCCTCATGGATACACAACTTCATTGTACCCCCTCCACCACTCGGGACTGACCACTCATACCTAGCCTTATGTATCTCTGCTACTATGCCAACCACAAGGAGAGCTCCTCCCACGCCTGTTCGCGTCCAGATCCACTTTGACCATGCCCTTGAAACACTATATGTGAGCCACTTAGCCAGAGAGCTTCTGACCCTACTTGAAGATGATATAAACCTCACCATGCCTCGGACACCCTAGTCTCATTGGTACAAGACGCTACAGTTCTAGCACAGATGTTTAACCATCCTATTTGCCACGGCTTCCCACCTGCTTGGAGCACTACCACTATTTTACCAATACACAAAGCACGAGACCCCATAGATGCTGGGAACTACCGCACCCTCATGATTGGCCACACGTTGGCCAAGATTTATGGACTGGTACTAGAGAGGGAGATCAGCAATCATACAGAGGCCAAGGGCAGCGTGTACTAGGACAGGCAAGATTACGGGGACAACATTCCACTCAAGATCACATATTCACTCTTAAGAATATCATTGAGGAGGTGAGGTCCTGACACTAGAAAGTCTATGCTTGCTTCGTAGACTTTCGGAAGGCCTTCGACACTATCCCACGATCCCACATGATCAAGAGAGTACACAAGATGTAGATCCCATATACTTTGATTTGGGGCTTGATGAGCCTATATGAGTCCATTAGAGGTAGAGGTTGTGCCCCAGGAGGCTTATGGGATTGGGTTGAGAGCAAATAGGCGTGAAGCAAGGTCGCCCCCTTTCATAGACTCTCTTTGGACTCTACATTGATGAGATCACATCCTTCATAGACTGCCTAGGGGACGAGGGATCACCACTGATCGACCTCATTATACAAATATTGCTATATGCTAATGACATAGTCCTCATATCATCTTCAACAGAGGGGCTGCAGAGACATCTGGAGGCCCTAGAGTGTTCTGCAAAGAGAAAGAAAGAAAGAAAGAAATTTTATTAGAGTCTTTGGAAGACCGATGGATCTATGAGACTAAAAGAAAACCTGATACAAATCACAGTAAGGGTGGAGCTACTAAAACGAGCATCATCACCCGTGCTGAATCCTAAGTCTGATCATACATAATCAAATACATCTGGGTATGACAATGAAAAGAAAAAAGACTGGAGTGGAACAGAATCCTCCGTATGTCATGTTGCCCTGGCTGGTGCATAGCCGATGATGGGACGCTGGCGTCCGTCAAGGGGTCCCGTGCGTCTCGATCTCCTAGAGGAGGCTCGACGCAAGACCAGAGCCACCGTGACTCCCGTGGGACGTATCTCGGGTCTAAACAATGACGGGAGGTCTCCCAGAGTGATCTGTGTGTCCCCTCGATGTCTCGCGTGTCGTGCTACAGTCGTTGGGTCGGGATCTCGGGTCGGGATCTCTGTCACGTCTACGGCTAGAGACTGAACGATTGATGCCACTCGATGAGAAGAACTCTGTGATCCTGCTCTAAGAGGTGTCTGATGGTGTGGCCAAGCCCCGTCGCCTGAGTAATACTCTCTGTGTCGGACCCCCTCGTGAATAAAGGCCGCGAGGCATCTCTGATCTAGGTAGGCAAGGAATCTAGAAAGGAGCCCAGAGCCGTCTCTGAAGAGACAGTGGTAGCGACCTCGGATCTCGTAGTACACTGGGCACCTGAAAATAAAATGCTCCTCCGACTCAACCTCCTGACAGTCGCACAATATGCATATGCGATGCTCCCAAGGGATCCCCTCTGCTCTGCCGCTCTCTATGCGGAGGCGGTGTGATGATACCCGAACTGTCCGATGGAGATCTGTAGTGAGTGAGGCATATGAAGCTCAGTGTACCCTGGTGGTGTGATGAATCCCTCCTCCGAAATACGAAGACAGTAATCTCTATAGAAACTCAGCTTCACTGGAAGCTCCCTCGGCTCCAACCAAGTCCTAAAGGTGTGTAGCTGCAGGAGATCCTCTCGAATGACCTGGTTGGTGTGTGGCCCGATCAGGATGGTGGGTGGGAGTACCGAAGGGGCATTTAAACTGTACTAAAAAGGAGGTATCCTATCGATGTGAAACCCTAGTCTCACAAACCATCTGTAAGTCCGTGCATACCAGCATCGCTCATCTCCCTTTGCTGCCAACCTCATGGAGGAATCGACAGCCAACCATGGCAACCTTTGTCTCTCTGATGTGCAGTCCCCATATGATCTAACCCGGTGTAGATATGTGATGGTCTGAAAGGCTGCATCTAGTTGGAGTGGAGAAGCACCAAACTCGGCCTGAATGATGTGATGTGGTACAGATGGTTTCCCCCGGATCATCCGTGAGAGCATGAGGATCTGCAGGCGCTCCACCCGTGTCCACTCTATCTCTGACATGTCAGGTCCCCAACAAGGGCTGCCATACATACCGGCTGGTCGGATCAAGGAGTCGAAGAGAAGAGCCTTGGTCCGAGGGTCCTCAAAGTGGGAGTGGAAGCATTGTCTCTCTAGCCGAGCTACTGAGGTGTATCCCCTACTCAGTCTGGCCTGCATCACTGGTCTCATTGTGAAGATCGGGCCGGAGAAGATGACCCCCAAGTAAGTGTATGAGGATACGATCTCAACTGGTGACCCACTGAAAGTAAATTGCTTCCGTTGCATGTTTGCTCGAGAGGTGTTAAAGATCATGACCTTGGTCTTGCCAAGGTTGACCTCCAAATCATGGGATAAACAAAAAGCCTGCAGTGCATCCACGTGTCGCTGAAGCCCCTTGGGTGTGGACGACAAGAGTGCCACGTCATCTGCATAAAGAAGAATCCTGATGATGATCCCGGCAAGTGAGCAACCGGTCCCTCCGGAAGCCCCCATGAAAGTCTCAAGCTCATCGATGTAGAGGCCAAACAGGGTGGTGATAAGGTACAACCCTGTTTAACCCCTATGGTACTCAAGATCTCATCTGTCCAACCTGCGCCTGTCCGAACTCGGCCTGAGACACTCTCATAAAGTGCCATGACTGCCCAGATGATCTCCTGATCAAATCCCAGTGTCTGTAGGCGTGTGATGAGACGAGCTCGAGGTACTATGTCAAAGGCTTTGCAGAAATCCACAAAGCAGCAATATACCCTCTCCTTTCGTGATCTGGCCTCCTCAATGACACTCCTGAGTGTGAGTACATGATCCATAGTCCCATGGTCTCGCCTGAAACTGGACTGACCCTCTGCTCTGAGCCCTCTCATCTCTCTGAACAGGCTAACCGATGCATCCAATACTGTTGCATAGATCTTGGACATCACATGTCCAATCATGATAGTCCTGTAGTTACTCGGGTCCATGGGATCCCCTGCCTTGTGGATGGGGGTGATGGTGTTGAGTGTTCAAGTGCAGGGGAAGCCAAGGCAGATAGCGTCATTGAATAGCTTTGCTAGGATCGGGGCTAATGTGTAGATCCCATATGCGATAAACACAGTGCATAGCCCCTCGTGATCCTTAGCTCAGCCATTGTGCAGTTTCAATGTTGCGTCCTTGACTCCCCCTCTGGTGAACAACGTGCAAGTGGTGGGGCGGGGTGTGTGTATGAGATCTGGTGTAGGCTGGTGTGGGACATCATAAAGATGGTGTGCATACGTGTGCCAAACTCTCGTGTCGGTGAGGGGTGATGGAGACCTATGCTCAAGGAATCTCTGCCAAAAATCCTTAGAGTTGTTGCTGTACAAGATGTTCAGCAGCTCCTCATTTCGACGAAGAAATGCATGCTTCGTCCGACATATGAGACGTCGATACTTGCGTACCGTGTCTGGTGTGTTCGGGAGGTGACATCTGGTTTCAAGTCGGAGTTGTCGGCGATAAGCCTTGCACTCTACATCGTACTAGTTGTTGCAGGGTACAGAACCAAGAGGTGGTGGTCTAGTGGACCATGTGGTGTGGGGAAAGATTTGGAGGGCAACCTCGTGGAGTGTGCAACTAATCAAGGCAGCACGGTCCTCTATGAGTGGTATGTGATCGATGTAGGTTAGGAGTCTGTTTAGGCGTCCAAAGTAGGCAGGGGAGAGGCTGTGATCAAAGTGTATGTCGTGGTAGGTGTCGTGCTTCCTATGTGGTGTGGCTAAGCATGGGGTGGTGATAGTGAAGAATAGGTATGTGTGATCACCTCCTGGAGGGAGTGATGCTACGGTGAAGTCGGTGATACATGAGGTGAAGGTAGGGGATCCCATGATGTAATCTACTACACTAGTGCCCCCCCCGTGTGGGAAGCAAATAAAACCACTTGAGGAGGGCCATAGGTCAAGCCCGTTGTAGATGATGAGATCATGCATCCTGCCCAGATCAAGGAGCGCGTGTCCATATGGTGTAATAGGCCCGTGTCGGTCCGATGAGATCCTGGTCATACCTGCTCCGTCTAGGTCCATGTCTGGTAGCATGATAGAGTCGTCTCAGAAGTCTAGGAGTGGTGCCTGGCGCGTGCTCGTCTTGGCGTTGAAGTCCCCAACAAGGAGAACTTCCCCGCGGGCTGAAAGGTCTGGGATATCCTGATGTAAGGGTGCATATGGCGATGTCTCACCCTCCTCTCGTGCCACTCTGGCGAAGTGGGATGTGCTTGGCGGGAAGTAGCATATTGCTATGAAAAGGTCACGAGTGGTTGTGCGTCAGATCTGGATCCACATGAATCGGGAGTGTGCGTCCTTCCTCTCAATGAAGATGGCTCCAGCGAGGGAAGACCTGTACAATGTTGTGACCCCGCCTGATCCTCGAACTCCTCCTGTATCCCTCGTCTCATCCCTGAAGCTGACTCCCATGTGTAGCCACTGACTATCGGTAGTGGACGCTCTGGGCTCTGGTGTGTCTCCGTGTAAAAGACTGTCTTGTCCTGTGTAAGATTCCGAGAAGTTCCCTGGGTTTGACCATAAGGTACCATTACAGTTCCAAATGGTGCAGGCTAGGGTCTCAAAAACCTGAGTTTCATAGGCCCCTCTCCCTAGGAGGTACAGGTGGGAGCCCGACGGGTGCCGATCAACAACCTACCATCTCGGACCACGGCCATTTCCCCTCCTTGCGGGCAACATCCCGCTGCTAGAGAAGAACTCGTCGCTCCTCAATTTGTAGTGGTGTCAAATCCTCATCCATGGATAGGGTGGGATGCTCTCGTAGAGCGGCTCGACGTCGGAGTGTCGCTAGTCAAGCATGTGAATCTCTGAAGCGAATGACTAGGGGCTGCTCTCGGTTGGGGGGTCTCTCCCAACATGCCATGCTCCCTCTATGCCATGGTCGGGGACCCCCATGGTGGTGGTCACAAAGGTGATCGCCTCCTCCATGGGCGTCGTAGTGGTGCCCGTGCTGTCTCGCGTGATCCCTCGTATCCGGATGTTGAGGGCCTTCAAAGCCCTCTGCTGCTGCTCCTGTATGGCAACTGAAACGGTTGCCTTTGCGGGCTCCCATTTCACCATGTCCACCCTCCTAGTCATCTCTGCTATAGCCGATTGTATCATGGCTATCTGTGCCTTCATCTCTGTGACTGGGGTCCCTCCAGGCGCTGCTCTTAGGGTTCCAAGCTCCTCTCAAATCTGTGATGTCGTGTCTAAGCCCCTGGATAAGGGTGCCCTGCTCGTGTATAATGCGGGCCTGCTCCTGGGTGTATCGGGCCTGCTCCTGAGTGTAATGTGTCAGCTCTGCCTGACGGGCCCGGATACTATGTATCTCAGCCAATAGGGAGTCCCAAGCATCTGGTGGAGGCCTAAGATATCCTGGCCCAGGTGGGAACTAGATCTCGAGAGGGGTTGGAATAAAGGTGGGCTGTTGAGGTTGTATTGAGGGTGGGGACAGCGTGATCTGGGCGGGGGAGTGGTATGTAGGAGTAGCGAGGCCGGAAGAGGTGATGAAAGGTGGCTGACTGAGAGGTAGAGGGGATATGAGGGAAAAGTATTGTGGAGCCGTGGCCGGTTGGGCTAGTGGTGGGGCTACTGGAGAGGAGACTTGTGATGATGATGCAGGAGAGGGGGAGGAGAGAGGTGGCGTAGATGATGAGGCGGATGATGGTGGTCAAATAGTGGTGATAACCATAGAGGTCGAGGATGTGGTGAGCGGCATGGGCTTTGGGTGCGCACCTTTCTTCTGAGCCGCGGTGCTGTCCATTGTCAAACCGCTCCGGTTGCTGCGTTTGTTGAAGTCCTCCAGGCTGAGTTGCTTTTGTGTTTTCCCCTTGTCACCATTCCCCTTCCCCATCTCCTCGCGCATGTAAATTTGGACCGAAGTGTCTTCCGCCTAGTCCCTTGTCCTCATCCCCCTTTGCCATTCATTATGGGGGAGGCAGCAGCGGGCAAAGGAGGGGTTGCAGGAGGGCGGAGCTGCAGGGGGAGGGGGCAAAACAGGAGCAGCTAGGGAGGGGCAGCAAGAGGGCCGGAGGGGAGCGGGTGCAGGGTGGAGGGGCAGGGCGGAGAGGCGAGGGGCAAGGCGGAGAGGTGGAGGGGCAGGGCGGAGTGGAGAGGCTACGGGAGAGGCTAGTGGGAGGGAGCGGAGAGGCTAGCGGGTAGGGCGGAGGGACAGAGCGAGAAGGCGTAGAGGCTAGCGGGAAGGAGCGGAGAGGCTAGCGGGCAAGGCGGACATGCTAGCGAGAGGGCGGAGAGGGAGCGGAGGGGCTAGTGGGAGGGGGCGGAGGGGCAATGAAACCGGCCTCTAATCACTCAGAGGGCAGTGGAACTAAACCTTTAATCACTTTAGCACTTATTTACAGCTCACAAAGCATATATCACAACCATTAACCATTGCATGATCACCATTTGGCATTTACCCATTTGTTCACAAACAAAACCACTCAAAAAGGGATGGAGGCTAGAATGCCCCTGCTCAACAAACATAGACAAGTGCACCCGATTGGCCCCAAACACCGTGGCGCCCCTTTCGGTATTTCTTTATATTTCACAGTGAAATGATTACAAGTTGCATCTGGGAGACCTTCCTTGCAACTGAGCACATAGCCCCAATTCACTAAGCCTTCGCAAGGCTTTCAAGCATAGAACACCATCACATAAGTGCACTTAACCCATAGGCTCAACCCAAAGGCATTCTCTTTTCCGAGTGCAATTCCATTGCCTGTCCAAATGCAATCACACTGCACCCCAGCTGCACTCTCTTTGAGTGGTTTCCAGATGGCATTCACAAAGCTTTTCAAAGCTCCAAAATAAAATCAACAAAGTACCCAACCAAAGAATGACTCATGTAGCACTGCCCGGGCACCTGTGAGCCAAGAAAGAGGCGGCACACGAGGCCAACCAATAGCTTATGGCAAAAAGAAATTGCAGCAGCAAAATCATAACTCACCAAGCCCTGAAAACTCAAACCAAGTCCTCAATCGCCAAGAGGACATAGTAGCCAATGCCCAATTGCATTCTCAGCCAAAGAGGAGTGCAAAGGCATGAAGAAAGAGCATTTAAAAGAGCCGACCAACAAGAATTCCACTGAAATATGCGAAAAGAAGCACTTCTATCGCGAAGAAATGGGAGTTCTTGGGCTCAAAAGAAGCGTGCTTCAGAGAGGAATGCATTGAGAAGGTTTTGGAGAAGTTTCATCGTCGGAAAGTTCTCCAAAACTGAGAAAAACCAGTCAACCAGCGCGTGGGACCACTCGAAATTCAACAAAAAACTGTAGCTTTGCAAGAGGAGAGGCCTAGGAGGCGGTAGAAGCAAAAAGGTCCACAAGAAGCCACTTTTGCAAATTCGACCAGCAAAAGAAGTGCTCAGCTCTGCCCGTTCTACCAAACGCACGGAGGGAAAAGCATATCACTACGAAGGGGAGGCAGAGGGGAAGCCATCGGGCCAAACGGAAGTCGAGGAATCCAAACGGGTGAGGAGTTATGAAGAAAAACGGAATTCAGCTGAAGGAGGCTGAAAAACCAGTCCAAAACCTCAACAAACGAAGAAGATGAGAGAGAAAACCACACATGTGAAGTTTAGAAGGCCCACGAAAGCCCAGGAATGGCAAAGGAGCATGTAGAAGGCACTAGCGCCACCTGGAACTCTAGGGGGGCCACTGAAGGTACATGGCCCTCTAGGGGGCCCATGAAAAATGCCACATCATCATTTCCCAACAACCACTCTTTTAATTCCTTGGAATGCCTTTGGGCCTAAGGATTAATTACGCTTATGTGCTAGGCACCATGCCGCGTTTAATTACACATTATTAAGCCCATGCTTGGACTTTTAAAACCAGAGTTGTCACGGTCTTGTAGTACATTAAAGTACTTAGAATTTCATGCCCCCGTGACATACCCCTCTCTTGAAACAGCAAACCACAGTTTGCTGCCCCAAAACATAGGAGCGAGCATGAAATATAGCATAAAAGAGTATACAAGAAAGCCGCAGCTATAGTATACACAGACCACAGACAGTGAAAATATGGCTAGGAGAGGCATGGATCCATCCATATACACTGCTCAAAATCTATGTGATCCTCGGCGATCAATAGTCAAGATGCATCAATATCATGAAGTCTCACAGTAGAAATATTGTCAGCTCAGTATCTCGAATGAAACATACAATGTCATCAAGCGACCTCATGAAATCACGGTGAGCCCGTCTGTACTGAGGGAGTGGAGGTGCTACCCCCCTCTCGAACACCAGGTAATGCTCCAGACGCTCGCTCTGCTGAACTACCTGTAGGAGCTCGGACTAGAAAGCATCAAGGTAAAGCTGCAATATCCCAGGTGAATTTGTCAGTTCACCTTCCTCCATCCATTTCGCATCAAGTGATGGGTAATTTTGAAATTTTACAAAGTAGCGACGGATAACTTTACCCTTGAGCTTTCTATCTCTGTGTGCCAGAATCTGCTCTGGGACCAGAAGTTCATCCTGTTCTTCCACTTCAGGCTGCACCTCATCAGGTAAATCCTCGGGAATATCTCCATGATATTGCTTTAATAAGCTCACATGAAAGGCATTATGTATCTTCCAATGCGGAGGCAACTTCAGCCTGTAAGCTACCTCGTTTATCTTTTCAAAGGACCATAGTAACGCATTTTCAGCTTTGTGTACAACCTTTCCTTGCCTTTCTTATTTTTCATCCTTGCCTTCTGAAAACGCAGCAAAACCCAATCACCTTCTGTGAATACCAATTCCCTGCGGTGCTTATCTACTGCTCTTTTCTGCTTGTCCTGACTTCTTTGCAAGGCATATTTGATCTTCTTGTAAGCCTCTTTAAGGCTTTCCACAAAACGATCAGCTTCGAAGATTTTCTCTTTTGTATGCAAAATGGGAGGTATCTTCCTGGCACCTTCCACTATTTCAAAAGGTGCTTTACCTGTGGATGTGTGCACCGTATTATTCCAGCAAAGACATAGCATTTAAACATATCCAAGATGGTAGAGTTTTCTTGCTCCGATTGTCCATCAGACTGAGGGTGAAAAGATGACGAAAAATTCAGCATAGTGTCCATATTTTCAAACAGCCCTCTCCAAAAGAGGCCGGTCATCCTCGGATCTCTATCACTGATTATGGATTCAGGCATCCCATGATACTTGAAGACATGCTACAGAAACAATTTGGCCATTTGATTTGCTGTAATTTTCTTTCTTACTGGCACAAAGTGGGCTTGTTTGCTAAACCTGCAAATTATTGTCCACAATCCATCATGTCCAGTGGGAGTACGTGGAAGATCAAACACAAAATCCATAGCTATGCTTTGCCATGGTCTATCCGGAATTGGCAAAGGATGTAACAACCCACGTGCCTTCTGCCTGTCAAACTTTACTTTCTGACAAACCATGCATATTCTCACATATTCTTCCACATCTTTCCTCAAAAAGATGGCCAATAAAAGTATTGCTCCACTGCTGTAATTGTTGCTGTAATTCCCCTATGTCCTGCATATGGAGGAGCATGACTTTCCATTATAACTTTCTGTCGCATCTAATCAGTGACACAGAGTCATCCATGCATCAAAATGAAACCCTCTTTCAACATATAGTGATCATGCCTTTGACCATCAGAAAGCTGATCATAAATAGTTGAAAAATCAGCATCATTAACATATTGATCTTTCATCACATCTAACACATTGTTGTAAGCAATGCTCACTGCTGAAACACTGGGTTTCTTGAAGACTACTTCAGGCTGTGGTTTCTTGGAAAGTGCATCAGCCACGACATGTTTGTTACCCGACACATGTACAATTTGAAAATGAAACATTGAGAAGTTAGCCCATCTCATGTGCTTTTCAGATAATTTTCTCTGCGTGAGAAAATATCTAAGTGACTGATAATCTGTCTGCACATAAAAATCAGCTCCAAGAAGGTAATGTTTCCATGTGGTCAAAGCATGTATCACTGCTAACATTTCCTTCCCGTATGTCTGCAAGTACAATTCAGCATCTTTGAGAACTCTACTCTCATATGCAACCACTCTGCCATCATGCATCAAAGTGTCTCCTATGCTGTTCCCACATGCATCACAAGTTACAGCAAAGGGTTTTGCAAGATCTGGCTAACGGGTTCAGAACGCAACTTTTGCTTCAGCTCTTTAAAAGCTGCATTTTCCTTTGGTCCCCACCGAAACGGTACAGCTTTCTTTTGTAAAGCATGCAAGGGAGAAGCAATTTCTGCAAAGTACTTTATAAACCTCCGATAGTATGAACACAACCCAAGAAAGCTTCTGACTTCATGCAGATTTTTCAAAATTGGCCAACTCCTTATGGCCTCAACTTTTGCAGGATCCATCTTGACTCCATCCTTTGATACTATATGACCGAGAAAATGAATCTCATGCATAAAGAACTCACTTTTCTTGGTGTTTATTAATAGCTTGTGTCTTTTCAACTCTTGAAACACAATAGTGAGATGTTTCCTCTGCTCCTGCTCATTTTTAGAGAACACAATGATGTCATCGAAGAAAGTGCCTACAAACTTTCTGTGTGCTCTGAAAATTATGTCCATCATTCTATTGAAAGTGGAAGGTGCATTAGTCAAACCAAAAGGCATCACAAGGAACTCATATAAGCCAAATGAAGTGCGGAAGGCAGTCTTGTAGACATCTTCAGGCCGTATCCTTATCTGATGGTATCCACTTTTAAGGTCAATACGACTGAACATTAAGGAACCTTCCAACTGATCCAATATATCATCAATGCGTGGAATTGGAAATTGCGACTTTATTCAGAGCCCTATAATCAATACACATTCTCCAACTGCCATCCTTCTTTTGCACAAGCAACACAGGGGAGCAGTAAGGAGAATTACTTGGCTGTATTAATTCCTTTTCCAAAAGTTCCTTCACTTGTGACATTCTCTCTTCCTGTTGTGCCTTACTGACACGATAGGGAGGTATATTAGGCAGTGAGCTTCCTGGAATTATATCAATTTGATGATCCTCGGGCCTCTTGGGAGGTAATTCTTGAGGAAGTGCATCTGAGAAACAATCCTGAAAATCTGAAATAAAAGCAGCCCTTTCTCTATCTAAAGCAGAAAGAGCAGAGCCTTCCTGAACTGGTTGGCTGTCCTCTTTGACAAAAATCAAGTACGCTGAAATATGACGCTTTATTACATTGGAAATACAAGAAGCTGAACCTACAGGGATGGACTCCCCTTTCAACTTTACATCAAATACATGATTTTTGCCTCTATGAGTTAAAGAAATCTTCTTGTTTCTCATCTGCACATCAGCCCCCACCCTGTACATCCAAGGCATCCCAAGCAAAGCATCACACTCTAGCAAAGGCATAATGTAGAAGTCCTCTGCATCCTGATATCCCTGGATATGCATCCTCAACTTGCCAATGATAGGAGTGATAGGTGTGTCTTGGTGTTTGGCAGCCCGTTTGTTGTCTTCTTTCTTGCTGTCCATAAAGCCCAAATTCTTCTCCTACATCCATGCATATGCTGTCCTTGCATTCTCAATTAATTGAGTCATAGAACCCACCTTGGTTTTAATGCAATAATCACGTAGCTCACTAGGCAATCCACAACAGTACCTCTCTATTTGCTCTTTCAAAGAAACATGCCTGTAAGAGCTCAATGGCAGCAAAACATCCCAAAACCTCTGGGTGTAATCATCAAGATTCTTGCAAAGTTTGTATGACAAGTCATGCCAGTGTGAAAGTACTTCAACTTCAAAAGTTGGAGTAAGCCAAGTAGAAGAGAACAGTTGCTTAAATTCCAGCCAAGTAGCAGGTGCATCTCCATGAAGCATAAGGTTGGTGTACCACTTAAGTGCATTGCCTTTCAAAAATGTGGCGACCTTCCTCATCTTGGATGCTTCTGTAAACAAACCCCCAAGAAATGCAGCATCAAACTGTTGAAGGAATGTGAGGGCTTTGTACCTGTCCTGTACTCCATTATATGTATAAAACTTGACATGAGAACCACCATCTTTAAATTCTTTATATACATTTGATATTGGCTGTCCCAAAGATGGTTGTATATTTGCAGCATTCCCTTCACTAGGGAGAGCCATGCTTGGCTGAACATTAGGCATGGGAGCATATGATGTGGCTTGCATGCCTAGCTGCATTCCCACATTGTCATACATGGCTTGCTTTCTATGCCCAATTGGCAGTGGAATCAACATAGCAGCAAAGATAGAATTTGTACCAAAATATTCAGGTTGCTGCCTCAAATATGGCTGAGGTGGTTGAGCCACATTTATGGACTGCACATTATTATTTTGAGGAGTAGAAGTACCCAAACCAAGGCCTTGTGCTGGCTGCTCATACTGTTGCACTGGCTGTACTTTTGGTACCTTTTTCTCAAGTGCTCTTTTGGGTGATCCCTCTCTCTTGGAAGTCACTTTCTGAGTCATTTTTGATGGCTGTCCCTCATGGGAAACTGATGCATGAGTGTGCGGTCCGCCATGAGAAGATGATGCATGTGTGTACTCACTCTTTCCGTGCTTGTGCTTTGTTGATTTCTTCTTCTTCTTGGCATTTGTTTGTACAATCTGAGCCAAATTTTGAGCCAGCTGAGTCAAAGTAGTCACTGCACTTGCAAGCTGTGTATTCAACATAGTAGCATCATCTGACTCACTGCTAGAACTAGTATCACCGTTGAGCTCAGTTGTAGCTTCATGTGTGGCCTGCTCAAAAGGCATTTGTTGGGCTCCCTGCAGCTGTACACTAGCTGGATCATCAAGGCTTTCCTGCCTTCTCCTTTGAGGAGTTGTGAAGCTCTCTTGCTCATGGGTACTCACCATGTTTATGGTTGTAATATTCAGCTGTCAAAAAGTGCAGCAAAGATATCCTTCTACCAAACTACCGAGGCCACCTCTTAAGAAAGAGTGTGTGGTATCCTGGCAATGGAACCAATGAAACCGGCCTCTAATCACTCAGAGGGCAGTGGAACTTAACCTTTAATCACTTTAGCACTTATTTACAGCTCACAAAGCATATATCACAGCCATTAACCATTGCATGATCACCATTTGGCATTTACCCATTTGTTCACAAACAAAACCACTCAAAAAGGGATGGAGGCTAGAATGCCTCTGCTCAACAAACATAGACAAGTGCACCCAATTGGCCCCAAACACCGTGGCGTCCCTTTTGGTATTTCTTTATATTTCACAGTGAAATGATTACAAGTTGCATCTGGGAGACCTTCCCTGCACCTGAGCACGCAGCCCCAATTCACTAAGCCTTCGCAAGGCTTTCAAGCATAGAACACCATCACATAAGTGCACTTAACCCATAGGCTCAACCCAAAGGCATTCTCTTTTCCGAGTGCAATTCCATTGGCTGTCCAGATGCAATCACACTGCACCCCAGCTGCACTCTCTTTGAGTGGTTTCCAAATGGCATTCACAAAGCTTTTCAAAGCTCCAAAATAAAATCAGCAAAGTACCCAACCAAAGAATGACTCATGTAGCACTGCTTGGGCACCTGTGAGCCAAGAAAGAGGCGGCACACGAGGCCAACCAATAGCTTATGGCAAAAAGAAATTGCAGCAGTAAAATCACAACTCACCAAGCCCTGAAAACTCGAACCAAGTCCTCAATTGCCAAGAGGACATAGTAGCCAATGCCCAATTGCATTCTCAGCCAAAGAGGAGTGCAAAGGCATGAAGAAAGAGCATTTACAAGAGCCGACCACAAGAATTCCACTGAAATATGTGAAAAGAAGCACTTCTGTCGCGAAAAAATGGGAGTTCTTGGGCTCAAAAGAAGAGTGCTTCAGAGAGGAATGCATTGAGAAGGTTTTGGAGAAGTTTCATCGCCGGAAAGTCCTCCAAAACTGAGAAAAACCAGTCAACCAGCGCGTGGGACCACTCGAAATTCAACAGAAAGCTGTAGCTTTGCAAGAGGAGAGGCCCAAGAGGCGGTAGAAGCAAAAAGGTCCAGAAGAAGCCACTTTTGCAAATTCGACCAGCAAAAGAAGTGCTCAGCTCTGCCCGTTCTACCAAACGCACGGAGGGAAAAGCATATCACTACGAAGGGGAGGCAGAGGGGAAGCCATCGGGCCAAATGGAAGTCGAGGAATCCAAACGGGTGAGGAGTTATGAAGAAAAACGGAATTCAGCTGAAGGAGGCTGAAAAACCAGTCCAAAATCTCAACAAAGGAAGAAGATGAGAGAGAAAACCACACATGTGAAGTTTAGAAGGCCCAGGAAGGCCCAGGAATGGCAAAGGAGCATGTAGAAGGCACTAGAGCCACCTGGAACTCTAGGGGGGGCCACTGAAGGTACATGGCCCTCTAGGGGGCCCATTAAAAATGCCACATCATCATTTCCCAACAACCACTCTTTTAATTCCTTGGAATGCCTTTGGGCCTAATTGTGGGCAGTGATAGTTTTTCTCGTTTGTGGGGCTTGCAAAACTGCAACAGTGTTGTCTGCGCTGTGAAGATGGAATTGTAAGGATGGTATTCTTTATGTGAAGTTGGTACTGCTGATGACAGACAAAGTGCTGATTGCTTCTGCTCCTGGCTGTTTTGAGGACAGACAAAAAAGCTTATTGTTTGTGCATGGAAACACTGCAGCAGAGAATGGATTAAATTGAATGTGTTATGGTGGTCTGAACGAATTGGGCATGGGGGGCGTAGGGGGGGTCCTGTGCACTGCTAAAGAGACTGCTTTTACATCCTTCAAAGATCTCTGCAAGAAAAGGCAAGACATGATCATTTTTGTGCTAGGCACCATGCCGCGTTTAATTACACATTATTAAGCCCATGCTTGGACTTTTAAAACCAAAGTTGTCACGGTCTTGTAGTACATGAAAGTACTTAGAATTTCACGCCCCCGTGATAGGCAAGGCGGAGAGGCTAGCAAGAGGGCTGGAGGGGGGGCGGGTAGGGCGGAGAGGCTAGCGAGAGGGGGCGGAGGGTAGCGGGTGCAGGGCGGAGAGGCGGAGGGGCAAGAGGGGCAGGGCAGGGCGGAAAGGCAGAGGGGCAGGGTAGGGCAGAGAGGAGCGGGTGCAGGGCGGAGGGGAGCGGGCAGGGCAGGACGAGGGGTAGGGTAGGGCGGCGGAGGAGCGGAGGGAGAGTTGATATTCAACCTTGGGAAGACCAAGGTTATGCTCTTCAACACGTCACAGACATAGCTTCACTTACCGAGGTGAGCCAGTGGAGATAGTGCAGTCCTACACATACTTGGGAGCAGTCTTCATAGAACCCATCTTCATAATGACTCAGGTAGCCAGGGCACAACTCACAAAAGGGCAGATAGCTTTGGCTTGACTCTAGAGATAGTGTTTCCAGGCACACTTTCACACTTTAGTGCAGACGACTACCATGTATGCAGCACCCTTTTGAGGGAGTGATCTCCCGGTGACAGACTGGAGGAGATTTGAGCAGCTACAAGTGACTATTGGGTCCATGATGATTCAGAGAAAGCCCTCAGTCCCACTTGAGATAGTATAGGCAGAGTTCGCCATGACACCTCTCCAGGTTGATGCCATCTTTCAGAAAGTGACATTCATCCACAGAGTTTGGGCATTACCTCACTGGAGACTACCAAGGCTAGCATCCAAACGACTAGCAAAGAGAGGGTCAGACACATGTTATGCGCGTATATCCACACGGTTTTCCAGGCATAGTATTCAATGGATAGACTTCCCTCCTTTCAGTACAGCATGGGCGCGCCACCTGAGTCGATCCCACAAGATGAGATTAACCATATCATACCGTTAGATCTGCTCTAGCTCCACACATCTCGGACATGGGGGAGGACCAGGAGTTCCCCACCAAGATCCAATTCTATCGTGACCACTTCCTGAGAGCATCGGAGGAGTGATTCATCATCCAACCCCAGTATCTCGAGGACAAAGGAGTCTTACATGCACTGAGGATCACCATTGGACAGATGCAGGTCTCATTCCATCAGTTGAGGATTGAGGCGGGGAGAGTTACAAGTATACCCAGAGAGCAGTGGATCTGCATGCTATGCACATTGGGGATGGTCGAGAAAGAGGAGCATTTTCTATGTGCTTGCCCAACCTACTATGAGATCTGGAGGCGATACCACTATCTCTACCAGGAGGGGATCGGTCCACTCTCACGGCTGATCCACTTCCATGCCCAGGTCTGCATTGGGCTTATCTGATTGAGATGTGCCGACAAAGGGAGATACTACTACGACATATTAGAGAGCAGCAAGAGGTGACCAAGACAAAAGATACAGAGGCTGACTTGATCACAGTGACACGTCACAGACTTCTATATGCATTTGAGTCAGCTCCAGGGCACCGCAGAGTGGAGGAGGAGCTAGCTCATATGAGAGCAGTCTGGATCACTAGAGAGAGCCAACAGGGTGATACCAAGAGAGGGACACAGAGACCACACGCGACACGGAGAGCGACTAGAGCACACACTATTGAGATCCGACCTATCATAGCTTTCCTCAGAGGAGACCGCTAGAGACGAGGAGTTACTCTGGACACAGCTTAGCGAGTTCAGAGATCAAGGAGACCATGTCCCCTACCATAGCATGAGACAGCTCAACAAACGTAGATCCGATATATTTTCATAGCTCACCAAAGAGCCACCACGGTGCCAAGGTTAGGCTTTGAGTCCCAGCTCTCAGTTTGTATTTGATTTTGCTTGAGCTCATTCACTTAGCATAGCATAGGGCCCTAGCACACCCTTTACTCCAGCTCATTGAGGCTTGTATGAGGTTTCTTTGTGGTGTACTTTGTCCCATAGGTACGCGAGGCCTCTCTTGGACGTTAATACAACTTTCTTTCTTTCTTTCTTTCTCCCTCTCCATCTTAGCCTTCCATTCCCACCTTATCCTCCCCTCTCTTCCTCATGCTCATTAAGTAGCTCCACTACCACAGCCCATTGTATTCAGGTTTTTTCGCAGTCTCATAGACCCATCGGTCTTCCGAAGACTTTATTAAACTTTCTTTCTTTCTTTCTCTCACTTCCCCTTGAAAAGTAGCACTAGGGCTAGCGTGTTTGGAGATGCTGCAGGGGGGAGGGAGGCAGCAGCCCCTCCCCACACCACCTTTTGTTTCATGACGTTGCACAACGGGAGGGAAGGAGCAAGCCCTCTTGTTTTTGCTGATGCAAAGGGATGGAAAGCGCCCCCCCCCCCCCTTCTAGTGGCGATGGAGTTGGAGCAGTGGAGGTTGAAGGGACAGAATCCCGGAATTGGGATCTCAAAGAGATGGCACGACTCTCTTTTCAAAAATGTTGGATCGGAACAATCACCAATCATCTATACAAGCACCAAAAGCAAGTGGATAGAAGGCTGCTGTTTTGACAATCGATGCTAAACCATTATCCATGTATAAAGGAAAGAGTCATACCTCGCATGCAGTTGATGCAAGCTGTTCCAGCTTAATGGCTATTGTTCCCTGGAGCAGTCTTGCCTTCATGCTTTGTGGCCAGCCTCTTCTCTCTGCGTATGGCCTACATATTTTTTACCTCACAGCCTTGGTTGCTTCTTTTAGTTCCTCCTTGAGATCCTTTTCTTCCAAAAATGCTTGTGCCTCACAACCTTTACCAATCTCGGCTACTCAATCTGCTGCCCAGGATGCCCTTGTTACTGTCCCTCTTAGTTCTTGACCTTGAGAGCTTGTAGTGGCAGTTCAGCTCGTCACTTCTTCCTCTCTATCAGCCCAAATCCCTTCCTTTCTCCTAGTCTGCCCCTCATCCCCAGACATTCCTCTATGATGTTCCTTGCATCCTTCGCATTCCCTGTATTCTCTCCTCTTCTTCTGTTTGGTTACTCTCCCTTCCGCTTCACCTTTCTCTTCCCTCTCTAATCTCTCCTGCATGCAACCACCTCCCAAATTTGTAGTTATGGCTTAACAGGCCGACAATGGACTTCACTTGATAATGGACAGCTCTGGTGATAGCGTTGCTTATGTGGCTCGTTTGGAGTAGAGCATGACATGGTTCGGTGAGGCAGCTGTGAGCTTGAGTGTTGGTTGACTAGCGAAGGCATGGCGATAGGCTTTGGGCAAAACTATACTAGATACACGATGACAGGTTATGAGCAGCCAGGCAAGCAAGCCTAGTGTATGGTGATGAAGAGTCATGCCAGATTGCAGAGATTAACTGAGATGCACGTGATGACGCATGGCGACATTGTGAATTAGTTAGCTGTGGGGATGGCAAGCATGGCTAGCAGCAAGAAAGCTTGGTGTATGGCGAGCTTGAGCAACGAGCTGAAAGGGCATAGCATGAGCAAGCACGAAGAGACACGAGTGGTATTGCACATGACGACAAAAGCTTTGGCTTCTAAGTTATTATTGATGTGCCTATGATGGTAGATAGTGCTAGCATTTAATCTCATAGGTCATGGCATTGGGCAAGAAGCTTAACGTGCCATTTGTTACAGTCCGTCATCTCCACGGGTTTGTCAGAAGGATGGATGGGTTTATTGTGTTGGATTATGTTGCCACATATGTAATGGTGAGTTTTAGATTTGGATTAAGGGGATTATTTGTGTGGGGTGATGGCTAGAGCAAGGAGGCTCGCCTAATTCTTGTGGAGTTAATGGGCATTAAATGTGTGCATGTGTGATTTGGATGTGGTGATGGCCCAAAAGAGGCTCTAAAGCAACCCATTGTTTATGTATGCAGCAACATGAGAGACTATTATTCATGTGATGGAAAATGACTCACAGAGGGTGTTGTACTCATTATCCCTTCAGTGAATCGTTTAGCATTGGGGGAAACTATTATAGGCCTTGTGGAGAATGGAGTAGGAGAGGCCAAGATGGGGATTAAGGAGGATGGCACAGAAGGAATTATCCCACATATGATGGGGTGTGGAGAGGCCTTGGGGAAGTGACCATACGTGTTTGTTTTGGAGAAGATTATCTTCTTATGAGCCTTACATCGTTTGATTTGTGTAATCTCTTTACCACTTGGTAGTTCCTTGTAATTTATAGGTTCATTATCATTTTTTTGTGAAAAGGTTCGAGCAAAGGAAGTGAAGATGTATTTTTCAACAGATGATCTGCTTGTTATGTTCTCACCAAACCACTGAACTTCAAAGTATTGACAATGTGAAAGAATAAGCTAAGCAATAAGGTTGATAGGATATTTCCTGCATATTTAGATATAGATTAGAGCCAAAGGATAGGTTCACGATTTATTAGCACAACCAAAGGATAGCCTCAGCACAAGTCATGAGGACCAAATGAGCGCTATGCAAAGGTGGAAAGGTTTGATTACCATGAGACTTTTGCTCCAACCATGAGGATAAATCAGTCCACAAGTTACACATCATCATTGGCTTGCTTAGGAGATGGTTGTATGAATGGTGAGCTAGACAAAGAATTCTATGTACAATAACCTAGCGCATGAAGTAATGTGATCAAACCTCGAAAGGTACTCTACAGGGTCATGTATGCTTATTGATGAGAAATTCTGAAAGATTGATTTGAGGCTCCACAAATGCTAACCTCTACCTCTTCATTTAACTAACTAAAGCTGGTTGTGGCTTGTACTATTCATCCAATACACAATCCCACATCACTAACACGGTTGAGGTATAGAGTTAGTTCTCCATTCAATTGAGCCAAAACATTGGAAAGCCAGAATGTGGATGCTAAATACATCAAGGACACCATCTAGTACACTTTGGGTACAACTCTGAGTGATTTTTGTGACCCAAATCGAGTAGTTGCCACACATTTGAGACATTCAACTTCAATTGCTTCATGTACAGATAAGGTCGCTACTATTGGATGAGCAAGAAGCAATCTACCCTAGCACAAATGCAAAGTACACACCAGCGCATTTTGCTATATGTGATCTTCGAGGAGATGGGAGTAGATCAGGATCCTCCAAAAAATTTAGAAAGTGACAACCATAGTTACATTGTTGTTTGCAAAGAATTCATTTCTCTATGCTCACACAAAGCACATCAAGGTCCCTAAGCAGTTTAGACTTTTAAAGCAAGAACATCAAGCTTGCATCTTTCTCCATCACAGTAACTGCACTGTCACTTTCACAAAGGGGCCTTATTGGGATTAGTATGAGTACCTTCTTCTCTACTAGGCATTGGTCTTCAATGATTAGTCATAGAGTGGGAGTCCATTATCAACATGACCTTAACCCACTTGTGACACCCAATTTTGACATGCCCCGTATGAGGAGAGCCAAGAAACATGGGATAGAGTAGGATCTTCCCCGAAATGTCTAAAAAGGACCATCCTTATTGGGGATAAGGGACCACCTTCAAGGTGGCTCAACAAAGAGCCCTATGTAGGACCTAAGGCCTGGTTGGCTGGCTGTTCAATTAACACCTAGGCTTGGACCATTATAGGTTGTCTAGCATGTTTGTGAGAAGGGCTTACTTGGTTGGCTCGTGAGTGTGTGCCTACAAGGCTGGCCACTTGTGGCATTATATAGTGGGGTCCCAATTCCTCCTCTCCATACCTACTTATCTCATGTTGATTGATTACCTCATTGGGGTTTTATTGTCTGACTAACAAGGGATGCCCCCCCACCCCAACTACTAACCCTATATAATGGGAGCCTTGTTAGAGAGGCCTTGAGCCTCACCCCTCTGATGATGACATGTGTAATAGTTAGGACTTAGTCCCATATGCAAATGTGTGCCTTGACGTACCTTGGATATAATGAGGATGTTGAGTCCTCATTGAGCAACCCCCCCCCCCCAAAGGAATTTCTGTGCTCAGTGGCCTTTGGCATGGCTATTGGGCAAAGTGTGGGACCCAATGTACCTAGTGCTCTTCTTTGTCAACTAGTGGCAAGTTATGCCTACCCCAACGTGGCATCTAGTATGTCCTACATCTGCTCGCGGCTGATGGGTGGCAGCTATCCTACCTAGGTAAACTTGTCAAGGCATACAAAACTGTGCATTGTGCTATTGCTCTATCCTTGCCCATGGTTGACGCATGTGCATGCATGATTGGCAACGGTGGCTGTGGGATATGGCAGCCCGTGATTAGTGTAGAGACTGACTATGGCTGCAGAATGTGGTGATCCATAGTTGATGCTGTGCGGACCTCGTGATTGGTGCAAAGACTGGCAGCAGCTGATGTACTTATTGATGGACCCATGTGCCAGAATCACGACACCCATGCACTCGCTCTTGATGCTGAGCTGTCCAAAATGTCTACTTGAGGGAATTTCAGCTCATCGGAGGTATTAGAGAGGTGTCGAGTCTCACCCCTCGTGATAATGATAAGTGTAATATTGAGGGACTTAGTCCCATATGCAAATGTGTACCTTGATGTACCTTGGATATAATGAGGAGGTTGAGTCTCCATTGAGCATCCCCCTAGGGAATTTCGGTGAACAGTGGTGCCGAAAGCGATGGAATTTTGAGGTTCGAGCTCTGAGCGAAATCAAAAAGGTGGGATAGATGAGAGATGATGGATTGCCGGGACAAGATGGCAGGCCTCGTCTCTCTCACAAGGCAGCCAGCTGGAAGGTGGCGGTGTCTCCATGGAAGATCCATAACTCCTTCCCCTGGGTCCCAGCCACTCGTCCATCATATGACCAAGACAATTATTAGTCGTTTTTCTCATCACATTGAGGGAGCCTTATTTTGCACTTGTCCATGCCTTGTATAGTTTGGTTATTTCAATCAAGATGCAAAGCAAATAGTACAACTAGTAGATCTATATGTATGGCAAGAAAAGGTAGGACAGCTGTGGGGCACAGTCTGGGACACCTGTACTGAGTGCTCTCCTTCGACGACACGTGGCAGCTTCTTCTGGCTGCCCCGCAACCTAGTATCCCATCTACATACCCACTTATCTCCAATTGAAGTGCATCAAGAAGGAGAACCTTCCTCCTTGTACTTGCAGCTATTTTGACCCAGCTTGATGCCCTTTTGTGCACTACCTATAGATTCAGCTTTGAGCTTCGTTCTTGTGCAAGTTTGTATTGAGCTCATTTTTGAGAGAATTCAATCTTGTGGCATCAGCATATGCTTCTAGTGCTATTTTGGTGATCTCTCACAAGCACAATAATCATCAGCTCCTACATAAGTGACAGTGTTACCATAACAAAAACAATAAATTTCCAACAAGCGCAAGGATCCACATCCTACACAAACTTTTAAAAAAATACATGGAAATTTCAAGCAGGCCATTTGATGAATGAAACAAAAAAAAAACACAACGATTTCTTTAAGCATTAAGTACACTGTGTACGCATGGAATAGCTACACATTTTTATTTAAAAGTTGTACCTTAATGTTTGGTCCAACAGCCATGATTATGTCATCCTCGATGTAAACATCCGCTACTTCTTGCCTGTCAGCATTAACAACGATTCCCCCCTTTATCAAAAGTTTAGCTGGCACACTTTCGGGAGATGACCATGTATCATCAATTACTGAGCAAACCTGGCAAATTTAAAAGATTCATGAAATTAATTAGAAAATACATAAAAAATAGAAGAGATTTCTTTTTTTTTTTTTTTTTTTGCAAAAAAGAGACTTCTATTAAGAAAGAAAGAAACTCGCTAGAGCAAGCTCTGAGTGGAAATACATCATGCTAGGCATGTAATAAAAACACCTCAGAAAAATGAGGTAGAAAGAAACCAAGGTTGAGGCTGAAAATGCCAACTCAACCCTGTAGAAGTCTCAGCAAGGAAGGGAGAGTCTCTCCAATCCCTGAGAAAAGTAACTCTCCTGGAGGAGGCTGCTAGAGAGGATTCTTGCATGGTCGCCCATATGGCCATCAGAGTGTGTACCATATCTGTCCAAGTACTGGCCAAGATCTGAGAAGGGTGAACTTGTGAACCCTCCATAGCCTCAGTGCATCTGGCTCTCCAAATGTGCCATGCTGCAATGCTAGCTAAAACCTCCCATGGAGAGTCAACTGAGGAATGAGCAGCCCTGAAGAGAGTGGCCGGAACATCCTCTAAAGAGCACGACTCCACAAGGTGTTGTTGGATGTGTAGAGCCCAAGACGAGTCATGTCTCTCGAAGAAAACCTGGGGCCCTGAAAGAGTGAGCCAAGCCACTGATCCCCAGGTCATATAGAAGGGGAGGCGAACAAAAGTGCTGAAAAGTCTTGCAATCCCCTTCCATATGATTCTCGCCTATTTGAAATGCCAAAGGTAGTGTTGTACTGTCTCCGGAGCAGAAAGGCAACGAGGGTAAGTAGGGTCAGCCCCAAACCTGGATCTCCAATGATTCACTGCTATCCCATCATGAATAGAAAGCCAAAAGAAGAGAGTGATTTTTCTATTCCGGTGGGATTTCCAAAGCCTTTGCCAAAAAAATTTCTGCAAGTCTACAGAAATCTGATAATTCTCCCAATGAGGAGCTTTAGTGGGCCTCCAACCCCTACAGCTAAGCTGGAATTTCCTGGCATTACTGACCATGTAACGAAAGAACGGGATGCCTTTCTCTCGGTGCCCTTCATCTATCCATTCCCATTCCCCAAGGTCCCACTGCAAAAACTTAATTGGGACACCTCCATAGAGCCACAGTCTCCATGAGCCCAGGGTAATAATTAGCGGGTCAGGATCCAAGTACCACTGTGAAAGAGAGCCATGCTCCATGAAGCCCACTACCCTAACTGGCTGAAACGGTACCTCTAGTAATATATCATCTGTGGACTTGGACAGCCTGCCCCTCGATGAAACATCAAAGACTAGGGCATCCCCATGTGTGTTCCGTAAAGCAATCACCTGCAAAGGAATGCCCGATCTGGAAAATGCCCCCATCCAGGTGGAACAAGTAATAGGCATGTCATCTGTGTCCACCCAATTCAAGGGCAAGGCTGCATCAGTCTGTTGAATTCTTACTGCACTCCCTCTGAGATGATGAACCACCTGGGCCTGACGGTCTGCAGGAAGCCTCCTGAAGGCTTATGCTCCCACAGTAGATGCAAGGCCCCTCTCCCATCTGGGCCACTGCATGTAAAGAGAAGCTCCAAGTGGTCTGCCATGCTCATCCAAAATACTGTCGTTCCATATGATAGGTTGCCTTTCAATCTCTTCACGGGTGGATGGGCCTGCGAAGAGTACTCTTGAAGTGGCCCATGCTTTCAGTATAGCAACCATAAGAGGGGAAGAAGGAGATCTGAGGTGGGCTGTGGTGAAAACCCATCTGGTACTATGTATCCAATCATCTCCTGAAGTGGGTGTGCGAGACTGTATGCGTCTGATAAAAAAGTCCTTCCAAGGCTCTTGTCCTGGCATAAGTCCTCTCACAACAACCTTGCAGAGTAAAGCTCTGCACTGTAGATCCGCATCAATGATATTCAAACCCCCTTCTCTTGTAGGAAGAATCAAGGTCTCCCAAGCCACCCTAGCTGTAACATCAGTTGTGCCATCTAGACCACTCCATAAAAAATTCCATACGGGCCTCTTGAGCTGAGTGATACAATCCCTAGAGTGGCACCAACAAGAGCATACAAACCAAGCTGTGGCTAGAAGAACCTGGTTAACCACCACCACTCTAGATGCCAAGTCAAGTTTGGCTGAGCTCCAGAAAAGGAGCTTTCTTCTGATGCTCTCCAACACCGGAGCAAACTGTTGTAAAGGAGAGATGCCCACCCCAACCTAGCAGCCCAAATATATGACGGAGACACCCCTCTGTACCCAAGTGAAACCAATATCATTACCCCAATCTGGGGAGTCATCATCGCAAATCCAAAAACCATTGGATTTATGCCAATTAATGTGTGCACCTGCAGCCGTACAAAATAAATCCAAGGCTGTTCGGAAGGAAGTGAGTGTCCTGGGGGAGGCATCCAAAAAAACAGCCGTGTCATCTGCCAACTCACTATCCACCCCGTTTCTTTTTCTGTTTGTGGCGGAAGCTATGAGTATCTACCTTGGATCTCAAGCTGATATTTATGGGCTGAGGCTTCCTCCTCGCCGGGAAGAAGAGCTCCCAAGAGGACATCCCTGGCGGACTGATCTACCGATCTGAAATCTGTCCCCTCTTACCCCCCCAATAAGCACCTGGCTATGGGCTGATCTGTAGAGAGAGGATACTCCTCTAATCCATGCATCTGAAAAACCAAAGCGAGAAAGAGTACCCTCTAAAAAATCCCAGCCTACTCTGTCGTAAGCTTTTTCAAAGTCCAAGAGTAGAATGGCCATCCTCTGGCGGCTTTGCATGGAACATTCTGAGGCCTCCCAAAATGAGAAAATATTATCGAAAATACTTTTGCCATGCACAAACCCTGTCTGTGTGATATTATTATGAAATAAATAAATAAATAAATGCTGGCATACTCAATGGATGAATAATGGCATACTCAATCAATGACGAAGCCATCTGATTAAGTTTGATTTCAAAATGGAAAAAAACAATCAAAGGCCTCTGGTAACAATTAGAAAGATGAAAAATGAATTCAGATACTCTTGCATGAAAGGATTAACTTCAACCAAATTGTATAGCAAGAAAAGAATTCATACAAAGCATTCATTAAATTCCACTCGACACTTATCGGGATCTATGAAACTCCCAACTTCAGGGTAACAAGGACAAAAGCAACTCTTGTGTGGCCTCCTGCATTTCCGAAAAGGGAGGGGCCATTGCATATTTGTAGCCCGAAGCACCCGTATAAAGTGAGTATGTGTTTCCCTTGTGGGTGAGGCTCCAAGAAATCAATATGGAACCCAAGAAAATCCATAGGAGAAAGGGGCTTTAGGGGGATAGCATGTCACATTCGGAAAGTTTGGGAGAATAGAATCGAGGTCATAAGGGAAGACACACATAAATAATACATATGGTTGGGGATAGGAACAAATGAGGGGAATATCCAACTGGCAGCATGCTATTTTGCTGGCCCACAAATCTCCCATATACAAACACAACAGAAGCATAGCACAAGGTGACCCCTGCATGCATTTGGGGGAGGATATAGCTGCGTATTCTAAAGACCATGCAATCATGCTGGCAGGGGACTTTAATGCATGAAAGGGATCAAGGCAGGGCACCATAAGAGTGGAAAGAAGAGACCCACTGTGGATGAAGAATGGAAGTTCCATCTCTCTTAGGGAAAGGGAGAGAGGGAGGTACACTTCTAGGATCCAAAACAAAAGATACTCCTTTTTTATTGACTAGTGTCACATGCACCCCTGGACTTGGGTGCAAGGTGACACACTGGCTACATCGACAAGTGCATTATAGTTCCTAGATAGGAGATTTTGTCGTATGCTGTGACCCCTTTGTGAGCCCTTCTCCAGGGACAGGTCACACACAAGCTACATAGGTCAGTCTCTCAGCATTAGGTCAAGTCAGTAAGTCATTTCTTGTTCACTAGTACCCATTGGAGAACAGTAGGTTAAGTTTTTCCATCTTATAGTTTAGGTCTTAGCCTAGGTTAGGAGTCCTTTTAGGGTCCCCAAAGGCTGGACAGGTAAGCAGGGAAGGCAGCCTGCAAAGGCTGCCCAAAAACTCCCCTGGCAAATGAGCCAGGGAGGGCTTTTTATAGGCTGGTTGTAGGCCAACCAGTCTGTAAAACAGACCAACTCAGTCGGCTGTTTACAGACTGGGTTGGCTCAGTCCAGCCCTATAAAAGGGCCCCTTGGTTGCCCTCTTTCCTCATTCAGTGCTCCTGCCTTCAGCTCTCCTACAAGCTCCACTCCAGCCTCCTTGTGCAGCCCCTGAGATCCTCAGTTCTGGCCCTGCTCTAGCCTCAGTCCCTTGGCCATCAGTTCAGCCTAATCTAAAGGTGTCCACGCAGCACAACAGTCGGAGGTTTGGACCAGCAAACGGAGAGATGTTTGGACACTGTCTCCTCAGCTTTTCTCAGTTTTCTTTACAGGCTACACAGCCTACTTCTTAGCTCTAGTTTCTCAGTCATATCTCAGCTCTCTCAGAGTATCTATTACTCTCAGCTATCACTCTCTCACTCACGCAGTAACCCTGCATTTCCGGTAGACAGCACAAGCCTCTTCCTTGCCTTGCAGAAGCATCCTACATCGTCAGTGTGGACAGCATCAAGGTCTCAGTATTGGTTGGCGTTGCCTCTCAGGTCTTTGGGTCTGCTATACGTGTGCACAGTGAGCTCTTCAGAAGCGCGTTCCGTGCTCTCTTGAAGAGTGTTCTTTGTATTTCTTAGTTCTCCAAGTATAAAGCAAATTCTCCCCTGATTGGGGGAGGGGGCCCTCAGTGGGTACAGGGACCCGATCGGTTGTCGACTCTACTCTCTCTCTACCCTCATCTCCTTTCTCTCTCTATGGTAAACAATGCTCATTCCTCGCTAAAGGTTTAAAGAAGGTCTTGCTATGAATTACACGATTAGATTACCATTGCATGTTACATTGGTATCAGAGCTTTGGTCTGTATCCAGCTTGACTACCGCGAGTGTATGGTTGTGTTGGAATCCGGAAAGGACACACAATCAAGCGTTATGGAAGGGTCAGGAAAAGATTTCAACCTCAAAGACTTTGAAGAGGAGAAAGACTACCAACAAGATACGCTTCCGCCAAATGCTCAAGAAGTGATGGCGAACCTTCTAGAGCAGAATCGGGTCTTGCTGCAGCAACTCGAAGAACATTCATCCAAGCTGGAAGAAAGCAGAAGACAGCTGGACCAGACAAAGCAACGTCTGGAGGAAAAAGAAGCAGAAAAGCTGCTGGAAGAAAGAGAAACCACAGATTTTGAAAAACTCCTCTTGTTGATGCAAAGAAAGAGGAACCACAGATTTTGAAAAACTGCTCTTGTTGATGCATGAGGAACGCGAAAATGAGGAGGCACTGCAACGCGTAGAGCTCGCCTAGGCAGAAAGGCAACAAAAGCTAGACCGAGAGGCGATGCTTCTCCAACACAAACAGATGTTAGCCGCTATGCAGGCAAGTTTGAGCGCAGCGGCCGTCTCCGCCATAGCTTCGCCATCGACAAAGGTAACACCACTCACTCCATCTACTCCAAATTTTGTTAAGTATGATGGTAAGTGTGACCATTCAACAATTTTACATTTTATTCATCAGTTTGTAGCTCATTTTCCATTAGCACGGATTCAAGATGAGCAAGATAAAGTCCACCTTACAACCCCTCATCTTACAGGTGAGGCGGTGACTTGGTGGCAACATTGGGCTAGTAAGCATACTGACCCAAAAACGTTTAAGACGAATTTCGTTTGGGCAATGTTTGTGATCGACCTCAAATCCCGTTTTCTCCCACCCCAATATATGCTTAACCTGGAGGATGAGTTCGCTCATCTCTCCCAGAATGGTTTGCCTGTGTTGACATACAGTAACAAGGTCATCACGCTGGCGCAACAGTTGGGCGTGACGGAGAGTGCCAAAATGAAGCAATTCATTCAAGGATTGGACACGAACATACGTTTTACCATTCGGAACTTCGACCCGCCGGATTACGAGCGGGCGCTAACTCTCGCACAGAATCAAGAGATGATGTTGAACGGGGGAAAGCCCAAGCAGGTCCAGAAAGATTCCAAAGCCCCGCAGCAGTCAAATAACACAGCGGGTAAGGATCAAAAGAAGGACAACCAGTTCCAAAAGAAAGACGGCCAGGCTTCTGGTCAAAAGGAGTCCAAGCCAAAGATGACTCCGGATGAGAAGGCTAAAGTGGGTATTACGGGAGGCTATCTACAGCCCAACGAGCAGAAGCGGTACCACCAAGAACATCGTTGCTTTCATTGCCACCACATCACTAGGCATGGCAGGAAGGATTGTCTGAAGTGGCTTGTCGAAAAGGCTGCGAAAGCACCTGCTTCGTCCGTCACCAATGTATTGGCTCTTCGAGCCCCGCCTCCATCCTCAGCTACGAATGCCGTCTTCCCTACTTTGAACGCCATTCCCACGGTGGTCTTTCAAGGTAAGAAGGAGGACGACTTCTCAGATCAAAAGAAGACACTCATTCGAGCGTACGGCACAGCTAACGGGCATCATTTTATTGTCCTGTTTGATATGGGGAGTTCAGAAGATGCCATCTCCCCTCAGCTTGCCAAGACAGTGGGGTGCACCTTGGTGCCTCACGAGCTTGCAGTGGATGGGTTCATGCCCGGCTTACGCACACACATCACGCATAAGGCCATCCAATTCACTTTTTCAGTTCAGAAAACCATGTTTACGTGGGATTTTATATTGACTCCTTTGATGGGGTGCGACATGATCCTCGGGATTCAATGGTTCCGTGAGCATGTTCCGAAGCCTGATTGGTGGCAGGACACCTTCACAATTGTGGAAGGTTTACCTGAGCCCACCATGATACGCGGTGATCGGAGCATACCAAGGATTCCATTAATCTCTCATATTCAAGCAGATCGCGCCGCCTGCAAGGGTGCCATGTGTGCACTTGTCTATGTCTAGTGCCAAATCACTGCAGTTCAAGCCGCTCCTCCGATGGAGCAAGCAATGGTGGATCTACTCCAAGAGTTCAAAGACATCATGCTCCGGGACGATCTGCCACCCCAGCTGCCTCCCAACCGACCGGAAGACCATCGCATCAACTCTCCAAGTAAGTTCCCTTATCGACTTTCAAAGTCTATGGAGGGGAAGTTAGAGCAGCAATTGTCTCAATTACTGCGCGCAGGGTTTATTAGACCTTCTTCTTCGCCTTTTGCTGCACCCATTCTATTTGTAGCAAAGAAGGATAAGTCCGCACAACTATGTGTCGACTACAGAGCACTCAACAAGCTTACGGTAAGCAACAAGTTTCCTATGCCCCGCATCGAGTACATCTTGGAAAGACTCAATGGTGCAATATTTTTTTCAAAGATTGACCTCAAGAGTGGCTACCATTAAGTCCGGATTTTTGAAGCTGCCATCCCAACGACAGCTTTCCGAACTGAGCGAGCTCATTACGAGTTCGTCGTCATGCCCTTTGGTCTGAAGAATGCACCACCAACATTCAACAAGATAATGTCCCGAGAATTCGCAGAGTATATTGGGAAGTGCCTGTTCATCTTTCTTGATGATATCCTTATCTTTTCCGCGACAGCCGAGCAGCATATTAAGGATGTGCGATGTGCCCTACAGTTATTACGTGATAACCATCTATATCTCAACGCAAAGAAAAGTGAATTCGGATTGCTGGAAATTCAATATTTGAGCTACATCATTAGTACTCAAGGGATTCTTGAGAAGATCCAAGCTATCACAAGTTGGGTTGTCCCCACGACAGCCCAAGAGATCCGCTCCTTTGTGGGTTTGTGTCAAGCATACATCTCGCACATGGAGGGTTTCTCAACATACGCATCCCCTCTTACAGATTTACTCAAGGGGGTAAAGACACGCAGACAAAAAGTTCAAGTCACAGGCAAAGCTTTGCAGGCTTTCCACAACTTGCAACGGTTGGCCACGACTGCACCAGTTATGAAGATTGCCTCTTGGGATGATCCATTTCTGGCAATCACAGACGCTAGCAATGTCACCATAGGGGCAGTTTTACAGCAAGAGGATAGGCCTGTGGCATACTATAGCAGAAAGCTTAACGATGCCGAAAACAACTATTCAGTGTATGATAGAGAGCTCCTCAATGTCATTCAGACATTAAAACATTGGAAGCCTTTCCTATACGGACGGACTTTCACGGTGAAGACAGATCACCAAGCCCTTAAGTGGCTTCAGACAATGCCTAGTACGCACGGGAGTGATCAGCAACAGCGGTGGAGCCAGATATTCCAGCAGTTTGGGGGAATGATTGAGTACGTTCCCGGCAAAAACAACCCCGTTGCAGATGCTCTCAGTCGGAAAGCTGCCATCCAGACCATTGAGCAGGCCACTGTGCTCGAAATCAAAGGAAAGGATCTTGATAGTAGGAAGGCACAGTACGCGGAGTCAGCAGAGTTTGGCACGTAGAGGTATCAACAGGATTTTGGAGAAGTTAGAGCACTATTTCTATTGGCCAAAGATGCGGAAGGACGTATATGGCTATGTGCAGAATTGTCAAATATGCCAAAAGGTCAAGGCTTCCCACAAGAAAGCGGCATGCTTACTTATGCCATTGCCAATCCCCGACGGTCCTTTTCAGGACATAGGTATGGATTTCGTGTGGCCACTTCTAGCATCCGCAGGTACGCATTATACTCAATGTCTTACTCTTGTTTGTCGCTTTAGTAAATATTATATGCTCATTCCCTGCAAACAAACGGCCAGCGCTGAAGATGTAGCTCGTTTGTTTATCAAGTATTGGTGTCCCATTGGAGGGTTGCCAAAGACCATCACATCCGACAGGGACTCAAAGTTTACATCTAGCTTTTGGCGAGCCTTGTTTGATAATTTTGGTACTAAGCTGCAGATGTCTAGCGCTTTCCATCCGCAATCGAACGGTGAGACAGAAAAGTATAATTGAAATCATATTGTCATGATGCTCAGGGAAAGTGGGAGCAATTTCTTCCGCTTGTGCAAGCGATACCTATTCTTTGAGTATTGGTCGCACACCTTATGAAGCGGCGTTTGGACGGCGATTTACCTCACTCCTCACCCAAATGGTGTCTCCAACTCTTGAAGTCAACAAAACCACCGAATCAATGGCAGAGATTACGGAGTCCGTGAAAGGCCGCATCACCAAAGCTCAAGCATCGTATACGCGCCAGGCTAACAAGTCCAGACGAGATGTCCAGTATAAAGAGGGTCAATGGGTGTATTTACGCATTATCAAGCAAAGATTGAAGCAGGTGGGCAAGCGATGCCCTAAGCTATCCTTCAGGAGCTTCGAACCATTCCCTGTTATTCAAAAGATCAACGATGTCTCAATGAAGTTACGCCTACCAGACATTTGAACTATGCACAACGTGTTCCATGTAGCTTGGTTAAAGCCATATTTTGGACCTCCTCTTTCAGAGATTTTCGACGAGCAACAACCTGAAGGTCTTGATGAAGCCGAAGTTTTGCAGCCAGAACAGATCCTTCTTCATAAATTCAAGCATGGGTCAAGACGCAAGATCCGTGAGTTTTACACCAAGTTCCGTGATCGAGGTACCCATGAAGCAATGTGGTTGGACAAAGATAGTCCCTTTAGGGTCCCCAAAGGCTGGACAGGTAAGCAGGGAAGGCAGCCTGCAAAGACTGCCCAAAAACTCCCTTGGCAAATGAGCCAGGGAGGGCTTTTTATAGGCTGGTTGTAAGCCAACCAGTCTGTAAAACAGACCGACTCAGTCGGCTGTTTACAGACTGGGTTGGCTTAGTCAAGCCCTATAAAAGGGCCCCTTGGTTGCCCTCTTTCCTCATTTAGTGCTCCTGCCTTCAGCTCTCCTACAAGCTCCACTCCAGCCTGCTTGTGCAGCCCCTGAGATCCTCAGTTCTGCTGGCCCTGCTCTAGCCTCATTCCCTTGGCCATCAGTTCAGCCTGATCTGAAGGTGTCCACGCAGCACAACAGTCGGAGGTTTGGACCAGCAAATGGAGAGAGGTTTGGACACTGTCTCCTCAGCTTTTCTCAGTTTTCTTTACAGGCTACACAGCCTACTTCTTAGCTCTAGTTTCTCAGTCATATCTCAGCTCTCTCTCAGTATCTATTACTCTCAGCTATCGCTCTCTCACTCACGCAATAACCCTGCATTTCTGGTAGACAGCACAAGCCTCTTCCTGGCCTTGTAGAAGAATCCTAGTGTGGACAGCATCAAGGTCTCGGTATTGGTCGGCGTTGCCTCTCAGGTCTTTAAGTATGCTATACGTGTGCACAGTGAGCTCTTTAGAAGTGCATTCCGTGCTCTCTTGAAGAGTGTTCTTTGTATTTCTCAGCTCTCCAAGTATAAAGCGAATTCTCCCCTGATTGGGGGAGGGGGCCTCAGTGGGTACAGGGACCCAATCGGTTGTCGACTCTACTCTCTCTCTACCCTCATCTCCTTTCTCTCTCTATGGTAAACAACGCTTATTCCTCGCTAAAGGTTTTAAGAGGGTCTTGCTGTGAATTACACGATTAAATTACCATTGCATGTTACAACTAGTCAGACCAGCAACTATGTATGAGGTGGTTTTTCGGTAGGGCCCCAGAATGGAATAAGATAAAGCGACTACAAGTCATGATGCTCTTTGGCATGATTCATTCATAGTAGTACACTCGAGAGCCAGAAATTAACCCAAACTACGGAGAATTCAATTCATAACTAGACCTAAAGCAAATTAAACCATGAATACTTGACTGTTGTCCAACTTTTTTTTTCCTTTTTTCTTTTTTCAAAGAAAGGAACCTTCTATTAATGCTTGAAAGACTTCATACAAAACAACAGCCCCAGAGGTGCTGAGTATGGAAAAAACGGAAAAGGCTAAAAGAAAAAAACCGGCCTCTTCCAGAGAAACCCAGCTCACTGCCTAGGGGATCTCTGGTACTGGGGCTAACAGCCAAGTGGGGGGACTATACAACCAGCGAATCCCTCGCGGAGTAAAGATGTAGAAAACTCATGCAAGCCAAGCCTTGCAGAATCGGGCACGCCTCTCAATAGTCGCTTGAGAGCCTGGAGTCCCACGCTCCCAAGTGGAGTGTAGAGTGTAAATGATATCCTGCCAGATGGCGACCATGGTAGCCGAGGGTGGAACCGGATGCTCACATCACGAGACTGCAGTGAGCCACCCAAATGTTCCACGCATTGATACTGGCTACCACCTCCCAAACGCTGTCCTCCGGAGGAGGAAGGGGAGCTAGGCTATTAGGAGGGATTGCCTCATGGAGCGCTATCCTCTAAATGCTTTGACCCTGTATCTGGTAGGCTGGAGAGAACTCATCAATCTGGAACGCATGTCCTCCCTTAGTCAACCAAGCCACCATCCCCCCCAGGTGTAGTCCCTCTGAAGACTCTACATACAAGTCATGATCCTGAGGGCTCCCATCCAAATCCTCGCTACTCTCTGCAATAGCTCCAAAGGCAATGTGGAATTGTCTCCAAGAAACCACCAGAGCAACAATGGCACTCCCCTCCACTCGCATCTGCTCCACCCAACCACGGTCTGATGGTCAAGCCTCCGCGGGCGGCCAGCCAGAAGAAGTAGGATATTTTCCTCGCCCGCAAATTGGACCATAACCACGTTCAAAACCTGGAACGAACATCTCAGGGCACTCTTTGGGTCACCCAATGCCGCTCCCTCGAGGGGGTCCACCTCGAAGAGTCCATCTGAAGCCTCCTGCCAATCCGTGTGGTGTAGGAAAAGAAGGGCATCTTGTCCATCTGCTCGGCAAGGCCGCCCCTGGAGGGCCAAAACCACTCTCCCGGATCCCACTGGACCTCCGTCAAGGGTCTACCCTCCCACAACCAGAGGCGCCATCAAGCATCTTGCTCTGAGATACTGGGAGGGTCAATGTGCCACTCCTTTCCCAAACGTCCCACCACTTTGATCATCTGCCAGTGAATCCCATCAAGACTCCCATCCATCTCAGGGTCTCTCTCAGTGAGCGGATGAAGTAGGCCTCCAGGTCCTACACGGTAGAAGCCGGGGTGCATGCTACCTCGCTGCATCATCATCCTCAAAGGGACACCAATCCAAGAGAACTGCCCCAACCAAATGATGTCCCTCCAAACGCGAAGTCCCTCCCACTAGGACTCAAGGATGGCTGGGTCAATCTCTCTCATCGGCTGCCCTGCCCCTCGCAGATGCACTATGGCGCCAAGCCTCGCCTCTGCCTCCATGGGTAATCTGCTCCATCTGCCAAAAGACCCGGCCAGACCACTATCCCACTGTGCCCAACCAATGTGCGTCCGCTGTCCGAGCATATGCCCCTCTTGATCTCGGATCTCTGGGTGCCACATAAGGGGCTGACGCTCAAAGTCCTCTCTGCATCTGGGCGGAGCACGAATGAGACCCCCTACTAGTCTTTGCCAGACCCTGTGAAGGCTCCTCATCAAGGGTCTTTGAGAAGATCCACCTGTGTGAAGACTACCACTATCCTCCGGTGCGTGGGGTGTTCCTGAGAAGCCCTTGCTGTAAGAGAAGCTTCCAAGGCTCTGCACCTGAGGTGAGGCCGCGAACAACCAACTTGCCCAAAAGGGCTCTGCTCTGCATCTCCGGATCTATGATACCCAAGCCTCCTAGTGCCTGTGGCATGATCACTGTCTGCCAAGCGACCCAAGCTCTAACATTCCGCATGCCGTCTGATCCAGCCCAAAGGAAGTTCCGAACCAAGGGTCGGAGCTGCCCAATGCATCCTCTGTGAAAGCACCAGTAGGAGGCAATATACCAGGCTGTGGCAAGGACCTGGTTGCCACTAAGGCACGCCCTGCTAGGGAGAGCTTGGTCGAGCTCGAGTAGAGAAGCTTGCGCCGAACACTCTCAAGGACCGGGGCGATCTACTGCTCTGCTGTAATGTCAATACCAACTTGGCAATCGAGGTATCTCGTTGTCTGGCCCTGCGGTATCCATCTGAAGCCAAAGTCACTCCCCCACTCACGGATTTCCTGTGTCTCCTCATAGCTTGTGAAGAAACCTATAGACTTTGTCCAGTTGATCCGCGCACCCGAGGCCTCATAGTAGATAGCCAGGGCTCCCCTGACTCTCTCCAAACTCGCTGTGGTACCCTCAACATACAAGGCCATGTCATCTGTAAACTCAGAGTCAAGCAGTTCCTCCTCCTGTCGGATTGGGAGACTCAACCTATGAGGCCCGCCACTTGTGATCTCAAGTAGTATTCCAAAGCCTCCGCCACGAACAAGAAGAGGAAGGGAGCGAGTGGGCAGCCCTGGCGGATTGAGCAAGAGAGAGGAAAGGCCTCGCCCGTGTATCCTCCAATAAGCATCTGGCTAGAGCTCCCCGCATAAAGCGCCGAAACTCCTCTGACCCATCTGTCTGAGAAACCCAATCTCCGCATAGTGCCCTCCAGGAAGGACCACTCCACCCTGTCGTAGGCCTTTTCAAAATCCAAGAGAAGGACGGTTGTTGTCCAACTAATCTAAAGTGACTATAGATGATGTGGTACCAAGAAATATTCCTATTTGTATGACAAGATGATGTGGCAGGTTTCTTTCTTGACGTGTCAATGCTTGATGGTGTGCAATATAGTGTGCCTAGCACCTAAGTTCCCTGCTACTGTAGATGCCCACATGTCATTCAGGTAGGTGCAGCAGAGTTGGATGACAAGCCAGGCCCATCTAAAATGGTTTAGAACTATATACAATGGGTCCAATGCTACAATCTGGACAGATGCCAAAGGTTTTTTGCCCATAGACTCCAACAAACTCTGGACCAAAATCTAGACCAATGAGACGAATACTTTCGTACTTCCTAAATAATGTGAGAAGACATGGACAGGGTGATGTGGACTTCAACAACCTTTATGTTGACTAGTATCATGATGTAGCAAAATTATATGTGATTGAAGAGAAGCAATTGTTGAAGACACTAGCGTGTCTAATTTTGTGTCTACCAATTTTGAGAAGAGAATGTCAAACCTCTCCATTGAATTTGCTAGCTGATGAGGATGTGGTTGGAGATCCCACTGATGACATTATTGATAAGATTAGGGACCTGGTTTAGGATCCTAGTAATGATGACATTTTATCTCGCACACCCCAAGGGCGATTCTTTAGACTCCACTGCCCCTACTATAGCCACCTAGTCTACCCTACCTTCAGCTTGGGCTCGTCAGAAACTTTCTCACAAGATATCCTTTCTCTAGTGGTTTTTGCCTCTCTTTATTTTGCGCCCATAATGGGGACACGTCTACTACCAGATCAGTTAGCAGTTTCCACCAGACCCTCCCTCTTCAAAGAGGGTTGTCCCATCAAGAATGACGAGGAGCTTCTTGACTATGAGCTTGCAGATAGATGCTGCAGCTATAATTCTAGAGGCCTCTTTCAGGAATTTATGATGCTTCAAGGCAGCTTTGGAGGATTTCTACTGTGCCGTAGGAGCACTCATCAACTAGCACAAATCCATTGTATTTTGGATCAGTGATGTAGATACACCAAGATGGAGGATTGAATCTTGGATTGAGATAACTAGAGAGAGGTACCACTGCCAAATGTTTGGGATGCCAGCTAGGCATGTATGTGACCCCATCTAGAAATTTGCTCCAGTTATACAAACCATGAAGAGAAAGTTGCTTTATTGGAACATGCAATGGTTAATGATCGTGTAATGCGCAGCAAGACCTTCTTTAAACCTTTGTGCAAGACGCATGCATATGCACCATGAGAGAGAGAGAGAGAGAGAGGGTTAGAGAGGGAATGTAGACGATGGGTCCCTGTACCCACTGAGGATCTCCCTCCCAAAATGGGGAAGAATTTACTTTATACTTGGAGAACTGCAAAAGATACAAACGACTCTCCTTCACAAAGCTCGGGATGCAAATCTGAGGATGACCCTTCGATACAGAAAGCTAACCCACAAATGCCCCAATCTCAACCAAGACCAACGCTGCCCACACGGAAGATGTGGACCACTGTGCAAGGCTATTAAAGAGGCTTGTCTGTCACCGGGCATGCAGCGGAGCTGCGTGAGTAAGGGAAGACGGAAATCTGAGCTATGGAGCTTGAGAGATCTATATGAAAGCTGGGAGAGATGGAGCTAAAGAGAGCTGTGAAAGAACTGTAAAAAGAGCTGAAAACTGGAAAAGAAAGCTGCTGAGACAGGAACCCCAAACCTCAACTCCAAGCTGGGCTATGGTGCTGCATTGACACCTTCCTGGATCACCATTAGGGACTGCTGAACTGATGGCTGTCTTGCAGGGGATGTTTGGAAGGGCTGAGGGCTGCACCGGGCTGGAGACTTGAAGGCTAGATTGCTGGGGAGCTGGATGGGAAACGAGGCCAGCAAGCCCCCCGTTAAATGGGGGGCTGTGGGGCTGGTAGTGCTGAGCCAACCAGCCTGAAACAGGCCTACAAGCCCCTTCTGAGCTCCTAACCTAGGCTGAGACCTAGACCTATCTAGAACCCTAAGACGGAAACACTAACCTACTATTCTCCAGTGGCTACTAGTGAACAAGGACTTGATTTCTGACTTGACCTAAGGCTGAGAGACTGAACTATGTAGCTCATGGCTGACTGTCCTTGGATAGGCATACGACAACAATATCCTATCATAGGAACTATCTGCACTTTGTCGATGAAGCTAGTTGTCACCTTGCACATAAGTGCAGGGGTGCATGTGACACCTAGACTTAGCCTCAATAGCCCTCATGGTGAACAAGGTTTACTAGCATCTACAGCTTACATCGCTCTCAATTGGTGCTTCTTATCATTAGTCAGCTCAGGAGATTCATATAAAATTAGCATGAGGGCCAGGGTGGCTTGGAGTACCATCATCTTACTTAGACATGAGCGAGGCCTTAAAATTATTTATCCTAACATCCAATGCAAAGCCTTGCTAGATAACTTGGTCATCAAAGAGATCCTGCTTGGCAATGAGCCTTGGAAGGACTTGTTCACTCAAGTTGCACTTCCCACAAAGAGGTATTGGCTCCTGAGCACCAAATGGACTTTCACAGATGCCACGTTAGACTCTGATCTTCTCCGCTCGTGACAGCGTTTATCACAGCCTGATGTCAGATCTGATCAAAATTTCCCTCTCAGGAGTTCCGCAGGATGAGAGGGACAAAAAGCCCATTATGTGGAATGAGTACTTTGTAGATGACTGAGGACGTCCACTGGGATTTTCAAGATACATGCGATGAACTAGATGGGAGATGGGATTGGCCTTGATAGTGGGCGCCTCGAGAGTCTTCAAAGAGCTGCCTTTGCCAGAGCAGCACATCATCACCCAAGACTTACGAGCTACTCGCAGATGCACCTTACAAATTGACTATCCCTCTTGACTAGGTCAGCCGGCCAATACAGCCCCTATAAAAGGGGCCCCCTTTGGGGGGCATTAGTCAGTGCCCTTCCAGGGCACACAAACAGTGCAGATCTGCACCCAGGTAGAAGTGCACATATTCGTGCACAGGAAGCCAGCAGAGGAGCTCGTCCTTCATTGCTACTGAAGAAACACAGCAGTGTCCTGCAGAAGGTACAGCATTTCGGTGCCTTACCTCAGCGCCAGCATGCTGTAGGTGTTGTACATGTATTGGCAGCATGTATTGGCAGGTTTGTAATTGGTTTCTACATAAATACATATTCATTTTGGCTCTCTAGATCTGAAGTGTTTTATCTATAATTTCATGAACAGTTGCTTATGCAACTTTGTGTGATCTCTTCCACTGTGGGAAGTTAGCTGTAAAGAGCAAGCTCTCTTGTTTTGACATGCTATCCAAATCTTGCATGGTGTGGATGCATCCGATCATAGCCAGCGATGAGCTCTAATTGTCTGCAATTATGTGCCTGGCCTTCCAGGAGTCACAGCTTGATCATGTATCCCAAGACCTCTGAGTGTCAAAGCAGAAGTGCCTCTCCCTAACGTTTTGCTCATTTCCAGAATTGGCTGCCTCTATCTGCTGTCCTTTTACATAGCCTTACTTGATATTCCCAAGTGCGCTTCGTTTAAAATACCCCTGCCAGCGTTGTGAATTTTTTTCTTAACAAGAAGGGCCTTCTTTTGTTGGAAGACGGAAATGGATTCATTAGTTGTTATCGTTAGTGCCATGATGAGTTACACCAAAATGTCACCTAAAGGCCCCCTATTATGTGAACGGCAACCTTCCGATTCCTTTGTTGTCAGTCCTATCTGTTAAAGATTCTTTTTTTTTTTAATAACGAAGGTAAGAAATGAAAGATGCAAGAGAGAGAGAGAGAGAGGATGCGGGGGGATATCAACGTACATAAATCACTTAAGGATCAATCAGGAATGCATATGCAAATCAACCTTCTGATTACTAGCGTATTAAAACGAATTCGTACGACGTCTTATCCATAGAAAGAGCGGAGGGGAGGGAGGGGCACTTGTTGCAAATGGTCAGTCACTTCTGTCAGCTGTTTTTGGGCGCTTTTGTGCTTTACATTACATAGACACAACAGGCGCTCATCACAGAAGGATTACTCGATCTTGAGGAGTGACGTCGGCGGATGCATCGCTTGTAAGAGAAAACACGAGCAGGAGCTGCAGGATTGCGCACTTAGCTCCTTTCGCTCCCATATTATAGATGCGATTAGCACTCTGAAATTCGGAGATCCTTAAAAGGGCCTAATTTACTTCTGTACACCGATTGCGTTGGATTGCTGATTTTTCAATCGACCTCGACACTGTTGGCATGCTCCTCAAAATGGCCTGCAGATCCTCTTGGTGGGCTATTGAGCTAGTTCTTGAGCCTCTTCCATCGATCTTTTCGGGTACCAGTACGAAGGTCAAGGTCTTTTTGCAATCATTTGTGAATATTCAATAGAATCCTCTGCAAAAGATAGATTCTTTGATCCACGTCCCAGGATTCCTACTCACGTGCAAAATAATATGTTTCGCGAAATTAAAATCTAATGTGGGAGCTTTTAAGTGTAAGGGCCCGGCGGTTCCGGACTTAGTCTCCGGTTTGCGAGCACCTTACGTCGGACCCGTTTCCGAGTCCCAGCCTCCCTTAACGTCTCTGCTGATACCAAATCCCCTTTATGCGCAGCTTATCCCGACACGACCCCTGCCCAGGCCGTCCACTGTTTTTCCCCACTTGACACCACGCCCCACTGGGCAAGCCCTTATGCTTCACACACCTTGGTCTGCAGGTTCACTCGGGTCTCCAAGACCCACAGGAACGTCCTCTGCGCAACGTCCTGTTCAGCCCACTTCCTTTCACAGTTAACAGCCGTTACGTGGGTCGGCACGTTAGACCCCTTCGGGCAATCCCAATGTCCCGGTTCGGTACCCAACGGTTCACGGTTTGTACAATGGTATGGAGAATGCAAATGGCCCTCACCGTTCCCCACTCGCTTTCACGTGCCCTCAACCCGTCCCACGTTTTGCTTTCTTGTGCGTGCGCTTCAACGTGCACCACGAGGACACAACCCACAAGATGGCATGATGACGTTATTGGCAGAGCGGTACTAGATGGAGTGCCAAACGGTCGCAAGAACGCACTTGATTGCAATAGAAATATTTACAAGCAAGAGGGAGCATAAACGGCCGCTGACGTTTTCCTCACCCAAATCAACATAGCATGAGAGAGCACTATCCTCCATATAGTAGTGGCTGGCCGCTAGGCACCGTGGGGGCTACTTCGCCCAAAAAACGTCCGAACACTCACGACAGGTCAACCCTAAAGTTGACTTTCTTATACTCTCCCCGGTTCAAAAGAATTGATGTCCTCATCAATTAAAGGGGAAGAGTTGCCGGCTATACGCAAAAGCCTAACCTCACCAAGGTGACTTAAGTGAGTGGCCACACACACACACAAAAGCCTAACCTCAATCCGAGAACGTCTCAAATGAGTGGCCACACACGCACTAGTATGGCCTTTTACATGGGCATCAAAATTTGCCTTCTCCTCATAATGGGGGGCAAAGAATGAAAAGAATGATATAATTTTACAACGTATTTTACAAAGAAAACGGTGCCTCAAGTTTTGGCGTTTTTGAGAGGTCATCGCATCTAAGTATAGCTTTCCAAAATGAAAAATTAGCCGTTTGCGAAAATTCCCCGGCCAAAATTTCCAACCCGCCAAAATGGTAACGTCGGGATGCGACATTGGACCGGGCCAATGTTTCCAACCCGCAAGCAACATGATATTTGAAGGAGGCCCCCTTGGCCGGATTTGCCTTGGAAGCCCACGTGCGAGATGAACAAGCCAAGTATCACCTAGCCAAAATTTCCACCCCGCTTCCAACATGATTTCATGAAATGACGCTATGTCGGGCGAATCTTTCCACCCCGCACACAGCATCAACTTGCCACTTGCCACCTGTCCAAGTGAACGAACTTGCTCACCCGGCCAGAACTTCCAACTTGCCTAAAGCAAAACATGCCCGAACGGCTTGATCTTTCTTTTGGTACCTGTCATCTCCATTGGCTTAGGCAATAAGCCCAAGTAACAAGGAGGAAAAGAATGCGAGCCAATACTTAGACTCGTTTTTGACTCTTCCAGTCGGATCATGACGTTAACGCACTGCTTCCATTCCTTCCATGCGTCTTGCCACGCAGACTTTGAATATTGGTGCATCACCCAAGAGATGATCTTATGTTTTGGGAGAACTGGACTTGTGCGCTTCGCCGTTTTCTTCACCCTTCGCACCACTTTTCTTCCCGACCCTCTTCTTCTCATCCTCACCCGTTCTGCACAGGCCGTCCACCGTTTTTCCCCACTTGACACCACGCCCCACTGGGCAAGCCCTTAGGCTTCACACACCTTGGTCTCTGCAGGTTCACTCGGGTCTCCAAGACCCACAGGAACGTCCTCCGCGCAACGTCCTGTTCAGCCCACTTCCTTTCACAGTTAACGGCCGTTACGTGGGTCGGCACGTTAGACCCCTTCGGGCAATCCCAATGTCCCGGTTCGGTACCCAACGGTTCACGGTTTGTACAATGGTATGGAGAATGCAAATGGCCCTCACCGTTCCCCACTCGCTTTCACGTGCCCTCAACCCGTCCCACGTTTTGCTTTCCTGTGCGTGCGCTTCAACGTGCACCACGAGGACACAACCCACAAGATGGCATGATGACGTTACTGGCAGAGCGGTACTAGATGGAGTGCCAAACGGTCGCAAGAACGCACTTGATTGCAACAGAAAATATTTACAAGCAAGAGGGAGCATAAACGGCCGCTGACGTTTTCCTCACCCAAATCAACATAGCATGAGAGAGCACTATCCTCCATATAGTAGTGGCTGGCCGCTAGGCACCGTGGGGGCTACTTCGCCCAAAAAACGTCCGAACACTCACGGCAGGTCAACCCTAAAGTCAACTTTAGGGTTGACCTGCCGTGAGTGTTCGGACGTTTTTTGGGCGAAGTAGCCCCCACGGTGCCTAGCGGCCAGCCACTACTATATGGAGGATAGTGCTCTCTCATGCTATGTTGATTTGGGTGAGGAAAACGTCAGCGGCCGTTTATGCTCCCTCTTGCTTGTAAATATAGGAGGATAGTGCTCTCTCATGCTATGTTGATTTGGGTGAGGAAAACGTCAGCGGCCGTTTATGCTCCCTCTTGCTTGTAAATATTTACAAGCAAGAGGGAGCATAAACGGCCGCTGACGTTTTCCTCACCCAAATCAACATAGCATGAGAGAGCACTATCCTCCATATAGTAGTGGCTGGCCGCTAGGCACCGTGGGGGCTACTTCGCCCAAAAAACGTCCGAACACTCACGACAGGTCAACCCTAAAGTTGACTTTCTTATATTAAGCTTAACTCTACCGCCAAGGGCATATTTGCTCAAGCCCCAGGGCCAGCTCAGCACAATGCCCAAAAAAAAAAAAAAAAAAATCTCTTCTCTCTCACCGTTAAGGTCCCCCACACCTTAAGGACCTAGAAGTTCATACAATTGAAATACATGTCAACAAGAGAGCATGGGTGTTAAGCCTCAAAACTTGCATGCTCATGATGTCATAGAGATGCCACCTCCCTCAACGGCTTTAATTTTGAATCCCCATGGCAGGAATCTGCTCCATAATAGTTCTTTACTTCGGATGTGGGATTTTCAATTTCCAAATACCATGACCTACATATGCACAGACGCACGCCCAAATAAGAGGTTCATGTACATAGATTTGGAGGTTCAGAGAGTTCAACTAGTTCAGCTAGAGTGAGTTCTTGATGTTCTTACACATGTTGTGAGTCCTATAGACACAGTTTTTGCTCTCACGGAGATGAGGTGTCTACATGTAATCTTTCTACAGGTCATTAACTACCCACTAATAGAATTTCTTTCTTGATGTTCTTACACACATTGTGAGTGCTAGACACACAGCTTATGCTCTCACGCAGACAAGATGTCTACTTGTAAATCTTTCCATGGGTGGTGAAGTGCTGAGTCGGTTCAAATTAATTTCGAGACTCGAGGCCTGCAACCGCTTGCCATATTCTGAGGATTTTCCTCCCCTGACTCTTTTTCCCATACGTGGCTGCCCACTAATAGAATGGACTTCATCACCTTGTGACTTTCTTTCCCTTTGGTTCGTAGGCAATTGCATCGAGTCATTGATAGTAATTCAAATTTGGCACATGTGAACTCCTTGTAGCACGAGGGTAACATAAACTAAAGAATAGTTCGATGGAGGTTATTTTCCCCATGTGTGCACATACGTATCATCCTACGAGCAATTAGTCAAAGATGTGAGCTTACACGTGCATGAGAGCACAAGGTGGGATACATGTCTCTTCTTATAAATGATATTACAAGTACTTTCACTCAACAGATTGACAAAATATGAAGAGGGGAGAGGAGGAGAGTGGAGATGAGGAGAGAGAGCACACCACAAATGACTAACTGTACACTAGATTTATTTTGAAAATGTAGAATATATACAACCCCATTTAGGGTTAGGGTTAGGGCATCTAACCCTTTCCTTTATAACACTCTATTGGATTAGTGTTATGCACATATGATCACATGATGGTGCTATGTACATATGATCACATGATGTTGAGCGTGATCTCTCAACACCTTCCCTCAACATCAACATCATGAAGTAGGCCTTCCCTCAAGATGATGACTCTGGGGAATCGAAGAAGGATTGAACATTACATTCCATCACACCCCTTTAATGGGAACGTCCGTCCTCTGCGTCAACCAAGAGCTTGTCGGTGTTTCTCGAAAAGCTCTTTACCAAGTGGTTTGGTAAAGATGTCTGCAACATTCTCTTTGCTATCACAATGCTGCAGTGTGATGTCACTAAGTAACACTCTTTCTCTGATAAAGTGCTCTCTGACATCAATGTGCTTTGTCCTAGAGTGATATACTTGATTCTTGGCCAATGCTTGAGCCGATTGATTATCATAGTATAGTGTTGTTGGCTTTGACTCATCAAAGTAATCTGTTTCTAACAATAGTCTTCTGAGCCATATAGCCTCACATGCACCTATAGTGAGTGCTATATATTCTACTTCAGTTGAAGACAAAGAAACAATTGGTTGTTTGTTTGACAACCATGATATAGCACCTTGACCAAGGAAAAATGCATATCCATGTGTCGATCTCCTAGTCTCATGATCTCCGGCATAGTCACTATGGCAGTATCCATGCAACCGTGGATGACTTCCTCTATATTCTATTTAAAACTATCTTCTACCTCTGATGTATCTCAAGACTCTTTTGGCTACATTCCAGTGAGACTGTTTTGGATTTGCCATAAATTGTGCTAGTGAGCTTATTGCGTAACAAATATATGGCCGTGTGATAGTTCGATATATAAGAGATCTGATGAGCTACCTGCAGTACCTATCATTGACTGTAGGCTTTTCTGAATGTTTAGTAAGTTTCAAACTCTATTCCATGGGAGTGGCAGCAATCTTGCAATCTGTCATATGAAACTTCTTCAGAAGATTGTCAACATATTTGAGCTGACTCATAAAGGTGATGTCTGAATCTCTCCAGAACTCAATACCAAGACAATAGTGCATAAGTCCAAGATCTTTCATGTCGAACTCTACAGATAAGTCTTGTTTTAGCTTTTTTATGAAGCTATCCTTACTTCCGGTCACAATTAGATCATCTACATACAAAAGTGCAATAGTAATGTCTTCCCCTTAAACTTTGTAGTAGATAGTATGATTTGCATCAGACTTCATGTATTCGAGATCAACAAAAGACTTGTCGATTCTGCTGTACCAACTTTTGGGTGCTTGCTTTAAGCCGTAGAGACTTTTCTTGAGATGGCAAACCTTATTCTCCTTTTCTGGCTCAACATAACGTGCTGGTTGTTGCATGTAGACTTCCTCGTCTAGGTAACCATTGAGAAATGCATTCTTGACATTGAGCTAATACACATTCCATTTGCTGAGTGTCGCTCGTGATATCAAGGACCGTATGGAATCCATCTTTGCTACTAGAACATAAGTCTCATCATTATCTTGACCATATTGCTGTGCAAATCCTTTTGCAACTACTCTGTCTTTGTATCTTTGAATACTTCCATCTGAATTGTACTTCACTTTGTATACCCATTTGTTTGCTGTGGCCTTCTTTCCTGGTGGAAGGTCGCATAATTCCCAAGTATTATTCTTATACAAAGCTTCCATTGTTGAGAGTTCTTGCTCAACATCACTAACCTAATATAAAGGAAAGGGTTAGATATCCTAACCCTAACCCTAAATGGATTTGTATATATTCTACATTTTCAACTAAATCTAGTGTACAATTAGTCATTTGTGGTGTGCTCTCTAGATGTGCCCTCTCTCCTTATCTCCACTCTTCTCCTCTCCCCTCTCCATATTTTGTCATGGTATTAGAGCTTCCGCTGAGGCATTGCAATCCTTGAGAGCATGAGAGAGATTGTGAGATCGAGAGTTCCTCTTGAGTGTTCTTCGTGTAAGTTCACTTCTAGTGAGAGAGACATTTCCGTTCATTTCATTTGAGACGAATTTTCATCCATTTGATTGTGTGAGAGAGAGATTCCTTGTGGCATTCCATTTGTCAAGAGTTCTTCATTCATCTTCTTTGAGAGATTTGAAAGAGAGAGAGAGAGAGAGAGAGATTTCTTGTGAGAGTTCATTCTTCTTTTGGGATTCCTTAATGCATGGAAAAAGAGAGAGATTATGTTCCTTCCATCTCTCTACTCAAAGTCTCCATTGAGAGAGCTAGCAAGCTCTTCTTGAGCTCTAGAGCTTCAAAACTCCAACTCCACAAGCGGCATGACACCTCACTGATTGCATGCGGCTGCAACTTCGACGGACCTTGCAACTCCAAAGCTCCGTCCACCCGTGTGTAATATCATAGTGCTAATATGATAGTGCTCAAATGTGTTTTTTGTGAGTGGGCGGCGGAGTTGTGAAACAAGCCGTCCACAACTCCAGCTACGATGCGCCTCTCCTGGCTCACAACAGCCATCCTTCAACACAGTAGAGCCTGAGCTCCTCAACTTCTGCATAATGCCATAACGCTCTAAACAAGCCTCCATGGATCTACATGCCAACGACTAGCGAGATGACTAGCCAACCCATGCTCCAGCGCCACAGATCTGGACGACAGATCTGGACGCTACAGAGCTCTAAGGCTCTCTACCATAGCATAGATGCATCTTCTAAGGGCAATGTTCACCAACGCGGCTCCTTCGAGAATCTGCTCCAAGCTACACCCCTTCAATGAACTGAAGCAACGAGCAGCTATGCGCCTTCACCGACTAGCCACAAAGTCTACCACACACGCGACTGTAGCTTCTCCGGCACCTTGCCACCGCTTCCTGCATCCACGGGATTGCACCAGTTTGAACACACCGATGGCTCCATCTCCAGCAACCATTCTTTGCCTCCAACGCGGACTACGGCTCCTACACCAAGGTCTTCTAAGCCACCCATCCAGCCGACTCCATCACCAATAGCAGCAATAGGCGCTAGGATTTCCAGTGCCATCCCAGTGGGACTTCAACCGGGACACTCCATCTGCTGCTCAAGTGACCTTTTTGCTTGCACTGCGCCAAAGCAACCCTGCATAACGACAGCCCTACATAGTGCCAGACTCCACGACCTACTTTCGTGAGCTCCTAACACCTCTAAGGACAGACCATTGATGATGCCTCCATAGCATATTTCGTCAGCAGATCAACAGTATCTTAAAAAGATTCTGGTCGCTCTCCTCCCAACACATGGCGACCTATCCTCAGGGTTAGCCTTAGGTCACACAACTAACATGTGGTAGCCGACTGCCACATCAACATTATCCATCCACATCAGCATTTGCACCTCGCGTGCCATGTCATCTAGCCATGTGGTAGATAAGCGTTGACCCCAATTGAGAGGTACAATCAAGTTAATCCTGGGTCAACCAAGGATAAGGCTGGTTAAATCTAACCCGGGTTCAGTGGAGGAGACCTTGGGTTGAAGGGTTATTGAAGTTTACCATGGGTCAGTCAACCATGGTCAAGCTACCATGACTCAACCAGATTGCCACATCAGCATCCTAGTAAGCTACCACATCATCAGTGCCACGTGGCACACTGACCTTCTTCAAGCACACACAGTGCTCCACAAGCACTTCATGTGAACACAGGTGCCACCTCAGCATAGGGCTCCACAGGCATAGTCCCTGCTAGGCACAGTCACTGCATGTGACCCCCTGACTGCCACATCATCATTCAACACATTTGCACTCCTTTTGCCTCTCCACCTAGATCAAGTCGTATCTCTTGATCCAAGAAGAATTTGAGGGCGCTCCAAAAAGGAAAAACGATCAATTTTTTGTGCTCTACGCGCTCGTCACATCATGTGCATATTTCAATGCAAGTATCACTCACTTTTGATCTCCATCGACAAATCCACGTCCTACATGCACATTAGCCTCTACATCGACGCATCCGACCCAACACTTAAAAAGAACCAAAGAAAAGAAATTATTTGCTGTTCTTTCATCGATCGATGGTTGGTATAGATCTATATCACAGTAGACTAGATCGCCATAGAGGGGATGCTTTGAATCTCCCCAAGTTGCCAATCTAAGCCATGCCTGAAATTCTCAACTAGTACCTACTGGAAGTTATTGCCTACGCTCACATACGGCTTCACATCATCACATTACATGAAACCTGACATTCATCAATTCAGTGAGCAGACTTCAGAGTGTTTAGAGGCATTGCCGATTGTTCAGTGGTGGGCAGATAGCACATGATTTGATTTCACACACACATGCCATCATTTTAAAGCCTATTTAGCTATTTCACGGCATTGTGCACATCATTTCAGCCTTGTAAAGCCTCTTGGCTATTCCCGGCATCATTTGCCCCAAGCCTTGTAATACAGATCGAATTTTATCTATTACAGTTCTATCTTCACCGAGAGTTCAGATTTCACTTGCCACAGTCAGTGTTTTGCAGTTGATTCAGACAGTGATTTTCACGACGCTTTGAGTACATTTCTTACACCATGTCTACGACTAGCAACCTCAATCTGGAGGCATCTGCTAAGCTAGACAACTCCAATTATGGCACATGGAAATATTGAATGGAGACCATTCTTGTACTTTAGGACAAATGGGAGTATGTCGATGGATCTACACCTAGACCATTGGATGATCTAGCCAGTAATAGCTCTACTCCACCTGTTGTCATAGCACCAGCAGCAGGATCTACAGCTACACAATCAATTTCCGCACCTGTAGCAAATCCTGCCATTGCCCGAGCTTAGGCAGAATGGGATAAGAAAGATAAGTATGCATATCATCCAATCAAGCAGAATGTGCAAGATGTCATGCTAGGACAGTTCAACACCGTCAAGACATCAAAAGAAGCATGGGATATGTTCGTAGCTCTCTATGAGTCCAAGAACACTTCCAGGATTCTCAAACTGAGAAACCAGATCAACTAGAGTTTCCGCAATAGCAACGAAACCACAATCAACTTGCAGTAGCAGGAGAGACCATGAACCCCACAGAAATGGTTCAAGTCATCCTGAATGGACTAGGATAGGGATACGAGAATCTAGTCCAGAGTATTGCCATCCAACAGTAAATTTTGACATTGGAAGAACTCCAGTCAACCCTACTTGGTGAAGAACTCAGGACACAAGCCATTCAAGCATGCAAAGGTCATTCTAATGATTAGGCATTCACAGCCGTAGACAAAAGTAGAGGCAGAGTCAAAGGCAGAGGTAGATCGTTTCAACAAAGTGGTAATCATCAGCAACAACAAAGACATCATTAGGAAAGTTAGCATCAGCATCAGCATCATCATCAGCAACATCATAATCAACAAAGAGGAAATCATTCCAATCGAGGAAGATTCCAAGGATGAGGGAATGCATCCACCAACATGTCAAACATTCAGTGCAACTACTGTCATAAGTTTGGACACTATGAAAGAGATTGTCATAAGAAGAAGTACGACCAAGACGGTTAGTAGAGCAACAATCAAGGCAATTTCCGCGACAGAGGAAATCATCGTGGTGGACATTCTAGTCAAAGCCATTTTGCAAATGAACATGGGAATATGTTCCTTGCAAACGAGGAAATGCAGCAAAATGATACAGTGTACCTAGACACCTAGACACTGATTTCAATCCAAAAGAGGATTTCAACATCAAGTCGACCAAGCAGAATAGGATCCTTGGTATATAAAAGGTGGTGCATCATCTCACATGAAAAATCATCAAGAATGGTTCACAGAGATGAAACCATTAGAAGGTCAAAAGAATGTCATATACATAGTAGATAATACACCGAATCTAGTTCAAGGGACAGGTGTTATCCTTATGAACAATTTCACTGGTATGAAAGGATTGGTCAAGTACTCTATGTTTCGAAGCTCAGCAAGAACCTCTTGTCGCGGTAGGTCAAATGGTGGAACACAACTATCGAGTCATCTTCGACGGAAATGAATGCATTGTTAGAGACAAATCCAAAAGATGTCAGCTAGTAGCAAAAGGTGTCAAGGAAGGACGCTTGTACAGAATGCTAGCTACAGTACTAGATAAGCATGCCATGTCCACTCAACCACAATAGATGCCACTATGTGCAAAATGGCACAAGAGATATATTCATGTCAATTTCAAGTACTTGTTAGATCTTAGGAATCAGAATATGGCAATTGGGATTCCAAAGCTATAGTTTCTTGGAAAAGTTTGCAAAGCATGCTACTTCGATAAACAAAAGCGAGCCAATTTTGGCAGAAGTACCTCACGTGCATGAGGTATTCTTGATTTGATTCATATAGATGTATGGGGTTATGCCCAGACCCGCAACATCAATGGTTCACTTTACTACTTGACTTTCATCGACGACTACCGCAGATATTGTTGGGTCTATTTTCTGAAAGAGAAATTTGAAGTTTTTTCTAGATTTCAAGAATTCAAAGCCATGGTAGAAAACCAGACAGGTAGAAAGATCAAAGTCATGAGATCAGATAGAGGAGGTGAATACATGTCTTCAACATTCATGAACATTTGCAGAAGTCACGGCATTTGAAGACAGTTCACATTTGCAGATACTCCTCATCAGAATGCAAGAGCTGAAAGGAAGAATAGGACTTTAGCAGACAGTGCTAGAGCAATGCTTAGTGAGAAACATCTTTCAAATCAGTATTGGGCAGAAGCAATAGCCATTGCAAACTATTTGCTTAATCGGCTTCCTATTAAACCGATACAGGGTATGACTCCTTATGGAGCATTCACTGGACATAAGCCACACATTGGGTATCTCTACAAATTTGGTTGCATAGCATATGCCCACATACATGATAATCATCGTCGCAGGAAATTGAATGCGAAGTCATGCAAATGCATCATGGTTGGCTCTACAGTGAAGAAAGCAAAGCATACAAGTTGTATGATCCCATCAACCGAAAGGTCATTATCTCCAAAGATGTAATCTTTGATTAGGAATCAGAATGGAAAACCTCAAATACATAGGAGATAGAAGCATTGACTTCACAGTCATCTACACAATAGGTTGATGAAGAAGGGCAGGAATTGCCAAAAATACCCCAAGCAGAGCCACAGCAGCTCAGACGGGCTACTAGGGAAAGCAAACCTCTAGCCAGATTGACATATGCTCAAAAAGGCAAAGCAATTCAGGTTGAAACCACCAACTATGCTCTTATGACTACCATCATGCTACAGAAGAGCAGTGTACTTCGAAGATGCAGTGCATTTCTCAATGGTTATCTAGACGAGGAAGTCTACATGCAACAACCAGCAAGTTATGTTGAACCAAAGGAGATTAAGGTTTGCCATCTCAAGAAAAGTCTCTACGGCTTAAAGCAAGCACCCAGAAGTTGGTACAATAGAATCGACAAGTATTTTGTTGATCTAGGATACATGAAATCAAATGCAAATCATACTCTCTACTACAAAGTTCAAGGGGAAGACATCACTATTGCACTTTTGTACGTAGATGATCTAATTGTGACCGAAAGCAAGGATAGCTTCATAAGAAATATAAAACAAGACTTATTTGTGCAGAGTTTGACATGAAAGATCTTGAACTTATGCACTATTGTCTTGGAATTGAGTTCTGGAGAGATTCAAATAGCACATTCATGAGTCAGCTCAAGTATACTGACAGTCTCTTGAAGAAATTTCATATGGCAGATTGTAAGATGGCAGCCACTCCCATGGAGCAGAGTTTGAAACTTACTAAGGATTCAAAAAAGCCTACAGTCAATGACAAGTACTACAAGCAGCTCAGTGGATCTCTTATAGATCTGACTATCACACGACCAGATATTTGTTATGAAGTAAGTTCACTTGCATAGTTTATGGAAAATCCAAAACAATCTCACTGGAATGCAGCCAAAAGAGTCTTGACATACATCAGAGGTATAAGACACTTTGGGATAGAATATAGAGGAAGTCATCCACAGTCGCATAAATACTATGATAGTGACTATGCCGGAGATCATGAGACCAGGACATCGACACATGGATATGCATTTTTCCTTGGTCAAGGTGCTATATCATGGTTGTCAACCAATTGTTTCTTTGTCTTCGACTGAAGAAAAATATAGAGCACTCACTACAGATGCATGTGAGGCTATATGGCTCAGAAGACTATTGTTAGAAACAGGTTACTTTGATGAATCAAAGCCAACAACAATATACAGTGATAGCCAATCGGCTCAAGCATTGGATAAGAATCCAGTCTATCACTCCAGGACAAAGCACATTGATGTCAGAGAGCAGAGAAAGAGTGTTACATCACACTACAGCATTATGATAGCAAAGAGAATGTTACAGACATTTTTACCGAACCACTCGGTAAAGAGCTTTTTGAGAAACACCGACTAGCTCTTGGTTTGACATAGAGGAAGGACATTCCCATTAAAGGGGTGTGATTGAATGTAATGTTCAGTCCTTCTTCGATTCCCCAGAATCATGATCTTGAGAGAAGGCCTACTTCATGATCAACATCATGTGATCATGTGTGCATAGCCCCATCATGTGATCATATGTGCACAGCACTAACCCAATAGAGTGATATAACGGAAAGGGTTAGATACCCTAACCCTAACCCTAAATGGGTTTGTATATATTCTACATTTTCAACTTAATCTAATGTATAGTTAGTCATTTGTGGTGTGCTCTCTAGCTATGCCCTCTCTCCTCATCTCCACTCTTCTCCTCTCCCTCTTCATATTTTGTCATCCATTTCTTCATTAATAGCAGTTTGCCATTCTGGCTTGTCTATTGCATCTTCGAAGTACACTGGCTCTTCTGTAGCCATGATGGTAGTCATAAGAGCATAGTTGGTGGTTTCAACTTGAATTGCTTTGCCTTTCTCAGCATATGTCAATCTAGCTGAAGGTATGCTTTCCCTAGTAGACCATCTGAGTTGCTGTGGCTTTGCTTGGGGTGTTTCTGAAAATTCTAGCTCTTCTTGTGTTGGGGCGAATCCTTGGCTAGGAGGAATCAGACAATGGTTGTGTATTTTTCTCATGTTGACACGCTTTCTAGCCATCGAATATTCACATAATTCTCCCTAGAGGAATCACCATTCACAAAATGGCTCTAGCTACTCTTGGGTGACGCTACAAGGAGCATGCTAATGAAGTTTGAGCAACAATGATCTAGTAGATGACGAGAAAAGGCAAAAAAACTAGTCGAAAATGGCGAGTCTCTCTCAGGTGACCTGACATAACATTGCATGATTGTTTCCTAGGGGATCCTCTCTACTAAAAGACCTTTCATTTCACTAGAAAATCCCTTTCAATGCTTTCTTCTATAGCTTGAATTGCATCCTCCAATCTTTGCTCATTTCTGAGTTCACAATTTGACAGTTTTGTGAATTGGAGGGTTGACTAAGTCAACTAGGATTTGGGGCTTCTTAGTTTGATTGCAAGAATATTTAGTACTGATTATGCTGGAGTGCTACAATTCAGCTATTAGACTTGTGGAGTCTCATTCAACTACAAACATTATACTTGGTGTATTGATAGATTTGTATTCATGGTTTTTGAACATGTCTTATTCTTATGGTTCTTTTTGAATTGTAAAGGGATTAGACACTGCTAGTCTTGGTAAGACCTTCCCTATGGCCTCCAACACCAAGATAGATAAGTTTGAGGGAGAGGGTTTTCATACTTGGCAGATAAACTAAATTTATTCTTATGAAGAAGGGGATCTGGAATGTGGCTAATGGAAAAGAAAAGAAACCAACCACTAGGGAAGGAGAAGTTTTATGGCTCCCTAAGGATGAAAAGGCACTAGCCATAATTGCTCTTAAATTGACATTGATGTGGCTGTGAGACTGCTCATGTTGCATGGAGTCATCTTGAGCTTGTCTTTGGAGCACAGGAGAAGTGTTCCAAGTTTAGCTTGCTCATCAAATTCTTTGATCTGAAATTGGATAGAGGAGAATCCATCTCTTCATATTTAAACTCCATGAAGAGCATACTGACTCAGTTAGCTAGCATCAAGTTTGATCTTGGTGATGACATTGTAATTGCTATCTTACTCAAAAGCCTAACTGAGGAATATGGCACTATTGTCACTACTCTCACCAATATACCAAAGATTAGTTTGGTGGAAATCGAGGCATCCCTCTTGGAAGAGGAAAGGAAAATCAAATAGAGGAATGACTACAAAGAACATGGGGCATATTTGGTCAAAAGCAACTTCAAGGGATCCACCAGCAAGAGCAAGATGAAGTGCAACTTTTGTGGAAAGCTTGGATATTTTGAGAAAGGGTGCTATACAAAGAAGAAATGTTCAGCAAACCTTGTGGAAGAAGCAGAGAAAGAAGAAGAAGAAGAACTAGAGGATGTTAAAGCTCTCACTGCTTTCACCATCCAAGTCAATATTGACAAGGGTGATGACCCATATGTTTTCTAAGTTGTTTGTGTGTGTGCTCAATAAGGGTTCTCTGCCCTGGGATGTCCCCCTTAAATGATTGTTAGTCCTTTGTTTGAGGTTTTACCTTGTTGGACCCATGGGGATTTCCATACATAGTCATTGTCCAATCTTCCAGATGTAAACCAAGAGCCATAACCAAAGTGAGTCATAGGTTGGGGTCATGAGTGTTGTTACTAGGTGTGAACAAACCATGAAGCTTCCCATGTACTACTACTCGGGTGAGGTCATCAATTTGTGGGGGGGTATGAAGGACAAATTGATGTAATGGGGTGTACCAAAGGGTACAAGGGTTGTGTGTAGATTAGTGTGACCAGGTTTGGTGGTAGAAGGTTCTATTAGGTGTGATTGAGAGATTCATGGGGTTGATTGAGAAATCAGTGGAGTGATTTGTGGATCTTGAGATGCTCTCCTTTGGGGCACATGCATTGTATCCGTTGCCCTTATAAGGTCCTCTCCTCTTTTGAATAAACATCTCTTTTGTTCCATTTGCTGAATCCTTCATGCTGTTCCATCACAACTGAGCTTGAGAGCTCAATAGCCATAGCCTCGGAGGACTAAAGAAGCTTGATAGTAGCTGAGCCATAACCATTCCTCATGGGGGCTAGTAGGAAATCATTATGGGAAGTTGATGCAAGTAAGAGATTGCATGCACAAAGGAGGTGAGGCTCCCCTGCCATCTGTAGCTCGTTGCTGCAAGTCAGTAAACGGAAATCCAAACAAGAGCACACGTCCAAACCAGGACACGGACAAGCTAGTGAAGAAGTTGCAAAACGAGTTTTTCTCAATAGAGTTATTCATATAAGAGAAAATGAAGAAAGAGCTTTATAATGGGCCTCTTATATATAGAGATCTTTTCTCAGCCCAAAATGCAAACAGTGCCTAGCCATCAATTGCTCGCTCAATTTAGTGGGAGATGTGCATGGAAAGTAGAAGAAAAAGAGAGTTCGGCTCTGAGGTGCACTCTTTGTACTAGGGCACACTCCCAAGATCCATCCTAATACCTCAGGAGGATAAGATCATGCACAAATGGCCAAAGTGATGGCCACAAGGAGTGGGTGCAGCTCCACTTGGACTAGGTGGTCCTTGCAAGTGATACCATAGTAAGAAGTGAGTGTGATTTGTTCAAGTAGGAGTTTGAATGGCATTGTATGAGCCTATGGAGACCCGCGCCTGGCAAAGAGGCTCATGAATTATAGCCGCGGCATGCAATGCTAGGGAAAAGTAGGAACAAAACGAATGGCAACAAAAGATGATCACTTCTCAGAGGGTATGCAACCATAATACTGTAGCTCATTCTCTACAACGTACAGATACATAACCATCTCAGTGAAAAGGCATGTCCATGGGAGCGACGCTCGTAGTCACTGAGTGGAGCTGCATCAGATTTTGCTCATAGTCACTGAGTGAAGTTGAGTGAAAATATGCAACTCTCATGAGATCTCTCTATCACTCTCTCTACACTCAACTCCCAGCCAACTCTCTATGTAGTGAGCATGGATAGCAAGGCAAACCCATGCTTACCTAGGTCTCACTGTGCTTGCAAGTCCTCCTAGGCCCCATCGTGAAGGGGTGCTCAAGGTCTCCAATGGTGCTTCCCTTGATTTCCAAGCTCCCTTGATTTTAGCTCCACTGATTATTCGAGCTCCCTTCATGTAGTTTAAAATTTCTCAAGCTTCTTGAGCTATGTGCATAGTTGGCAGTCCCCAAAACTAGAAGAGAGAGGGAATACGTAACTAGGTAGACACGGTGTTCCTTCCAACTGTCATTTCCATGGTGGCAAATGTCAATAATAATATCAAGGGTCATGAAAGTGTTGATCAAGTGCCAAGGGTCCCCAAGGGAAGTCTAAGTGGGTGTCAATTTATAAACACGTCTCAAGATTGCAAGGATCCTCGAGGGGAAGGATGTGCACACACACACACACACACCTGTATGTATTTATGATGTAGATGCATACTATGCTCCACATGATTCCCAATTCCCTCTTGGCATATGGCTCCTTGTGCCATGTCACCCCAATGCTATATATGTGTGTGTGCATCTCTCTCTCTCTCTCTCTCTCTCTCTCTCTCTCTCTCTCTCTCTCTTTCTCTCTCTCTCTCTCATTCTCATGAGGCAATACAAAAATGTAATACATCTCCACCGACACCGTAATTTGTTTCTAAAGTGCAACTCAAGTGAAATCTATGAATCAAGAGATGATTGCTGATGTGAATAGCAAAGTGAAAAAAGTTGGCCTTTACAAAGAAGTGAAAAAATAAGAATCTAGGGTAAATTATAGAATGATCTTATGCATTGGGGGTTTGAAATATGGATGCCTTCATGATGCTTAAGACAAAGACATAGACGATATAATTGTATGTCTTAAGAAGGAAATACCGCAAGTGGAATGGGATGAGAATGATATAAGCAATATCAGTCAAACTAGCACTCAAACACAAGTCTATTTCAGAGGGAGGGTAGCAAGAGTTAAGATCTTGAGACAAACACATAAGTTGGAGGGCACAAAGATTTGATATTTGAGGATCTCATGCCGACCCAGCTCAAACAAAGAAATAGTGAACTCGCTAAAGTAAAGGAAGCATGCAAAGCAGGCAAATGGACAGTTTATTGAGATGGGCAAGCACTAATTAGGGATTTCAAATCTAAACCCAAAGACCCTCAGTATGAAACTGATGTTATAAAAGGCACCTGATGATAGTTCTAGAATGTAGTTATGCCCTATAATAATTCAGGAGGAGCGGAGCTTAGTGCACTCCCTCGCTCCTCTCTAGCATTTTTGATGTAGTCATTCACTTTTTGAAGGTTGTACTTTGTCTCATAGACCCGTGAGGTCTTTTGCAGATGTTAATAGAACTCTCTCTCTCTCTCTCTATATATATATGTGTGTGTGTGTGTGCGTGCACATGCACGCTTGCATGTGTGTGCATGTGCATGTGCGTTTTTCTTAGCTAACTACAATCCTATCTTCAATACATGACAAATTCCATTGTAATAAAATGCTCAAGTGATCCATAGTGAAAACATATTCTATTACCCTTTAGTAGTCCTTGTAAATGAGAGTCATCCATCTATTAATCCAATACCTTATAGAATTCATCCAATACTATAGAATCCATATTCAAAATTCAAAGATTATTATCAATGAAATAATTATAATTACAATAATAGGATAAAAAGATATATAAAGAAAGAGTTTCCTCCAATTAATTGCATAAAGGGTAATATTCTACAAAAATTCCATCCAAGGAGTAATCGTTGGGGTTGTCATCACCCATACTTCCTCATAGCAAACCTTGCCCAAGAATTCATATTGCAAATCAGATGGAGAAGTATGCCAACTCACCTGGCACCATCCCAACAAGATGAAACTTAGTACATTTCATGCATGTTTTGGAAGCCAAGCTTCAATTCTAGCACACAGTTATTATCCATGTCCCTCTATTTAGATCAACAATATTCAACCCTTGGCATTTAATAGTCCTGAGCAAATGAATGTTTCTGGTAATTTCCAAATTATTATAAGCATTCCCCAAATAAAGGAGATACATGTCGAGATCTACATGGTAAAATTGAACCCCATATAGTCCATTAAGAACTTCCTTTTGGACTACTTCTATATCCATTGATATCACTTTGTATTAGGACCAAAAAAGTGTTTAGCCTCTCCTATATATCTACCTCCCCATAATAAAAGTTGTAGAGTATTTAAAGAGGTAGAGTAAACGCTGTAGAATTGGCAACTCATTGAACAAGTTGTGGAGTAGAATAAAGAAGTTACAAAGGTCTCTGTGTGTCCTTATAACCTTATGAAAGGTCCTCTCGATAATCGATGGCTCTTGAGGTAGAGAAGGCTATGATGGTGGATAACATGTAAGAAAGAAAGATGGTGTCCCACCTCCTCAATAGTTGTTGGAAGCAAAGGAAAGAAACAATGAGATACATAGAGAACTAGCACCTATGAGATACATAGAGAACGAGCACCCAAGAGTGCACTGGGCTTATCCCACACATGGGAAAACCCATAGCACATCCTCAAGAATAGAAGGAGACATTATAAGGAGTTAGAGCATTCTGACCCAGTCCTAGGAATGTAGCATGGAAATTGGCTTAAGGGTTTGCATCGTTGAGCCCTTCCTTACTACATAGTATGGCAGACTTCAGGCAAAGGGATGCAAATACTTAATTATTCCACCGAGTGTTTTGTTCTATGGATAGCACTTCGTATCCATAGGTTTCGACCCCTATTGTTGATTGTTGAGCATGTGTCTTTTCTTGCTGCTCATAGAGGTTAGAAATAAAGGAATCTCGTGTTTCTCAATGCATGAGAGCTCCTTTCAGCTCTTTAGTCTATTCGGGTAGTGTCATTTACCCTTTTTCAAACCTTCTCACTTAAAAGGCTAGCATGACTAGGTGCCAGACAACTGGTGCTATATTCCATTTCCTTCACATGGATGCTCACCTATTTTTTGATGGGATGGAGTTGTTCAGTGGAGCTTCCTCGGAAAACGAAATACAAAGACTCTTATATCTAGTGCCCTTCCTCTTACATAGTGCATTGCATATACTGAACTTTTCTTTTTCGTAGATGACCATAGAGAAAGTTCGCCTACCTACCCATCCATGATGAGTATGGCAAAATTGTTGAGGACCTGTATAGGCTAGAATCTTATGCATTGTTGTATAGCTACTAGCGACCATACAATTGCAACATGAACTTTAGTTGCTCAAATCTCTACTTGTGGTCCTTTGTTAATAGATTGGTTAACAATATGCCACTGTTGGTTAAGTGATGTGATTTGATGGACAATAGCAAGTCTATAGAGCTAGGATTGTGTCTTGGAGCTAGATGGGCCCAAGAGGATGGTAAAAGAATGAGAAGGGAGAGTGGTATAAAGAGATTAGGGTTGGCCCTCCTTTCAAAAGGTGACTTGTATAAAAGGCCAAATGGTTGACTTTGGTCTTCGTTGTTGTTTGCACCAAGTTGAATACAAGCTCCCTCTTCTCTTCTAAGAGAGTGTTTTGGGTGTTCTCTTGTTTCCTTCATAGTGCCCTTGTTGTTGTCACTCTATCCCCCTTCACTCCTTTCTCCCCCTTCCCCTCCTTCTCCCTCCTTCTCCCTCCCTTCTCCCTCTCTAGTCCCCTCTTCCTCTTCCCTCTCTCTCGCATGAAACCACATTGCAACAATCTGGAGGCCGCTTGCGTGACACTTGCGGACGAGTCGTGCTATGCATTGCTCCCACAAGAAGTAGCTCAGAGTGAAAGCTCCATCGGCATACCTTTAGCATCCCCACAACATGTGAGTCACAGCCAAGACCCACTACATTTTTGGTGCCACTGCCAAGGAATGAAGGTATGCTTTTGCATTTGCACTTGTCTTCCTTCGATATCTACCCATTGCACAAGTCTTCAAACCTAACTTGGAGCTTGTTAGTGGAGTTATAGGAGAAGAGAGAGGGAGGAAGTGAGAGTGTGAGAGGACGAAAAAGTAGGGAAACTTTTTTTTTTTTGGTTGGAAAGTCTTTTTGGAGGATGTGAAGCTTGTTTTTCATGCTTTTTAGTGTTTTGAGTTAGTGGGAAGATAGTTTGAAATATTGCTAAGGAGTGTATGATGTCAAAACTCACAAAACACAACCAAGAATGAAGAATCAAGCTGAATTTCGAAGTTGTTTTGTGTGTCAACACTCACCTCTCAAGGAATCTTGCATTTTGGGATTCAAATGTTGTTTTTCTTTCAAGTTTTTTTCATTGATTAGGTAGATTAGGTAGTTTAGCATCCCCCCATCACAAAAAAACATGAAAAGAAACTTCCAAGTCTTCACAACCCACCGACCAGCACCATAACCATATCCCATCGGTCAAACTTGCATTGACCCATCGCGTTAGCACTATCCCGCCGACTTGCTATCCCGTCGGTCATCTCTTTAAGTCTATCCCGCCGACCTGACAAATGTCAATACCTAACCCGCCGCTCTAATTAATTAATGTCAGTCAGCTATCCCACTGGTCAAACTTGCATTAACCTGATGCCATAAGACTATCTCGCCGATCGTTGCCATAGTGCTATCTCGCCGACTGACGCCATAATCGTATCTTGCTGGTCAAACTTATGTTGACCCAATGCCATAACTGTATCCCATCAGTCAAACTTGCATTGACCCATCGCTTTAGCTCTATCCCATTGACTTGCTATCCCGTCAATCGTTGCCATAGCTCTATCCTGTCGGTCGTTGCCATAGCTGTATCCTGTCGGTCGGTCATAGCTCTATCCCCATGGCCATAGGGATAGCTCTGGGAACACAAAAATCAGGGGAAAAGCACATGAAAATTGGGACCCCGAGAATCAAGAAATGATGAAATTTGTGTGCAAATTGCATTGAAATAAACCCCATTTTTGCTGCCCCTTGACCCCGTGTCGAGGTGGGCTCGACCTAGAATTGAGGCCTCAACCGTGCCAATGAACACATGTTCTTGAGATCAGGAAGAGTCCTACAAGATCACCTTGAGCCTAAAGACAGTGCATCAAATACCATCTTGTCAACCTCCATACCTACCTTGGCATCCTTAGGGTCAGTAAGCTCAAAAGTCGGTTCTCACTTATTGCAAGAACCACCACCAGCTGAATTATCCAGCTTGGAAGAGTCCATGAGTCAAGACAGAGACATGGGTGATCCCTCCAATGTTAGAGCCTCTGTGGCTCTGAACTCCATCCCCATTGATCTCCCCTCTCCAACCCCATCTACATCAGCAGCTACGTTAAGGGAAAGCTTCTCCAATATCATGGGAAGGTTTGGATTGACAGACTCGATAGAGTGGCTAAAACCACTTGATGGACCGACTAGGGCAATGTCAGAGGCTCAAATGCCGACCCAACCACTAATGTCAGAATCAATACTCAAGGAACCAAGTCCCACAATACCTAATGGCAATCAACCCCCATCGTACCAATTCTTTGATGATAGGCAATCCTATGGGGAGGGATTTGGACCCACATTCTTGCCAAGGTCCCAAAATCTAGAGCAAAGGGGATAGAGGAGTAACCTTGAAGGTCCACAATCAAGACCCTCCACCTCGGAAGCCCCTATGATGCCTCCTTAGCAGCAAACCATGGGAGATATCCCCTACCCAACAAGTTCCCCTTATAAGCCTATGCCTACAGGGAACATACCACTCCCTAGAGGGCCTCTAGACCAACCTGTTAGGCCCAACTTGACCTAAGTCACAATGACAATGCCTAGTGGGCCTAGATCCTCCCATCCCAACCTCATGTCATAAAATCCGTGGAACCCTTCATCAGGTCCACCAACGTATGGGACATCGCCCACCATTCCACAACCTCCTCCTATATCACAAACGGCCCTTATAGACGAAGCTATGAGAATCCTAGTGCAAGCACTAGGAAGGGGGACTGCTGCTCCACCACCAATGTTTCTAGAAGGGGATACCAATCCCTCAAGGAGCAAGCCTATCACAATCTCTAAGCTAATCACCAAGTTTGTAGGAGAAGGAGACCCAGTCTCCCATTTGAGAGGTTTGAACAAATCTGTGAGACCTTTGGTGATATCGGGGATCTAGACAAGGTCAATGCTTTTAGCTCCTTCATGGTGGGGTTTGCCCCTAGTGGTCCCAAGTGGAGCCCGCTTCACCAGCTTTATGAGGTGAAGTAGAAGGACACTGAGTCCTTAAGAGACTATATCACCAGGATTAAACATCTAAACTCATGATGTGAACCCCATGAGAGGATGAGTGATGTGCAGCTTCTGCCATGCTTCCTCATAGGGCTATGAGATTCTAAGCTGCATGATCATCTGTTTGCTATGAATCTCACATCATTTGAGCTATGCAGCAAGATGGCGATACGCCGAGGGGATAACATGAGGGAGACACACCAATAAGATAAATCCTTAGCTTCCTTTGATATGTCCCAAATAGCACAGGCTTCAACCACTCAGAAGCAACTAGGGATGCAAGCGTGATGCCCAAAGTGCTCAACATGGAAGAGTTGGCCACATAGTTGGAAGGGAAAAAATAAGGTCATCATCCAAGATGGGTCGGACGAAGAGACAGCGTCCCTAGCAACATCATCTTCCTCTGATGGTATTCTCTCAAATGGTAATAGCAACAACCACTCGCATGAGGCACTGATAACGGCTTCAACCCATGGCCAAGCCACAACACCTAAGGGTCATGGTGAATATCCCAACCCATGGGTGGGGAAACAAGGTCTCATCGAGGTGCATAAATTGGTACATAAGTGCCAAGAGGAATTTCAGCAAAGCCTCAAGGAAAGCAAGAGTAGTGATACAATTCATCCTAGATTTGAGATAAATGCTCGAGACTCAATAGCCTTGAAAATATGTGAAAGGGTAGAGGAAGAAGGTGTGTCATGCCCTTCAACAGAGGGATCCACCCTAATGCAACGAATGTTTGAAGAAGACCCTGCCTTGCAACAACTAAAGGAGGATGACAAAATGTCTTTATATGGCGTAGAAGAGTCTAAATTGATAGGCACGGAATCTATGACTGGTCCTTAAGACATTGTAGGATTAGCCTCATTCCTGTCCACTGAGATCAAGATACCCATCGCTACACTATTACGAGGTAATCCTAATCTATGGAGAGACCTCTTGGATTGGATGAATGAGCAAATAGTGACACCCCAACCCACAAATCATGATAATGTTGAATCTCCCAATCATGATCAAGACCTTCCAAGGAAGCTAGTCAACAAATTGGGGGAATATTTTGAGAGTGATGACACGAATGTCGTGATACCCATCTCCTTCCATGATAATAAAGCTATGGCAATCTTAGATAGAGGAGCAAGTGTTAGAATCATCACAAAACAATTTTGGGAAAAGTGGGGAAGTACCGATCGAGAGAATACTCCCTTGGTAGTTAAATTAGCCGATGGAGGTGTGGCTCATCCCATAGGAGTACTTAAGAACATTAAAATCAAAACTTGTGGTCTCACATATTGGGTGTGCCTTATTGTAATGGATTTCCAAAACAACCCTGGGTATGAGGCTGTTTCAGGGAGACCTTTCTTACGTATTTAGGATTGATCTATGATTAGTGCTCCAACAACATTTATCTAAGGAAAGATCAGCAAGTCGTGAGGGTTGATCTCCGAACATGGAAGGCTCACACTATGTCCACAAATCTATTTGCAGCTGAATCGGATACCACCGATAGGTCTGTGCTGGTAAAGCTGGTTAAAAAATATGAGAAAGAGGACAGCGAGAAGAGTCTTGATGAACCTTGGTGTGCTCCTTTACTAGATCTAGAAGACTCAATTGATTGGATGCATACACTGGCGGCAATAGATCCACCAACTACTGAGGGCACTCAGACGATGTACCTTGATGATGAACAACTTAGCTCCATTACACCTTTTTACACCATAAGAGTTGTACTACCTAATCAAATTGAATTAGGAATTGACAATTCCCTTGATCCTAATGAGATAGATATGATTCCATCTCAACTTTCGGTAGAGCTGACATCAGCAGGTGCAACATGCCGAATACAGGCTAGGGTAGATGGGCGAGCAGGCCACAACCTCATCTCTTGGGAGACATTAAAGCATCTCGTCTAGGTATGCCTTCAAGTATGTGATTCTGAAATTCAATCCATAGAGGGTACCACTATTAAGGTTATTGGTTCTTTAATGTTGAATATTTCCTTGGACAATTACATTGTGCCTTGCAAGTTTTTTGTTGCTCCTCCAGGTACCTTAATGGAAGCCACCATTTTTGGTAAAAGCTGGATCCAAGACACTTACAAAGTGTTATTTGGTGATGAATCATCCCATCAAGATGCACCAATTGCTAGCCAAGGATCAACATTAGCAACTACTTCCACCTCCCCACCTCGACAAGGATGCCACCAAGAAAGAAGACGAAAACAAAAGGCAACCAAGAAAATATGGGTCCGAAAGGATCTATTGAAGGCTCAAGGATACTTTCAGGGTGAATCATAATTTTGGATTCTAAAGAAAACTCAACATATAAAGCCATCCCCTCCTCTAAACATCAAGCCTCACCATCGCTAGCCACCCCCTCATGTAAACAACAAACCTCAACATCAAAGAAGAAGACGATGCCATCCAACAAGGAAGGAACATTACCAATGGGTTCCCATAAGACTACTCGAGGCCCAAGGATATTACCTTGGCAACTCTTATATATGGGTACCCAAGCCTTACTTGAGCACTCAACAGCCCATTTATGCTTGTCCTAAGCCTAAATGTATGCCATCTCCATCGGAAAAGCAGGAGCGGAGCCCCAAATCTATCAATACAAAAGCATCGACAAGTGCAGATGCACCAGTAGTAGTCACACAAGAACCTACTCTGCAAAGGTGCCAAGAATAGCGAGAACCTGCTTTCAAGGACAAGGGAAAAGCACCAATGCAGGAGGATCATATGCAAAGGAATTCATCTACCTCCTCTCGAGTAGTTACACAAGAACCTATCTCAAAAAGAGAGATAGTAACACAAGAACCTACTCGACTCCAAGTCTATCAAAAGGCATGTCAATTTATTGCATCATCTTCAAGGCAACTTGCAGCAACACAAGAACCTGTCTTGAAAAAAGAGACAGTATCACAAGAAGTTGCCAAGACAAAAGCTGAATCTATGTTGGGAGCCTCACAAGAACCTTCCTTACTGAGAAATTTGGCATATATCATCAGGGTAGCTACGCAAGAATCGGCCACACAAGTAATTCCCAACACAACGGAAGCCATACAAGAACCTTCCTGTGTGAACAACAAATTATCTTCATCCTTGACAACTTTCTTAGCTGAAACTTGGTCTCAACAAAAGCAAAAGATCTCTGAGACATTGCAATCGTACTCACACTTGATACATCGAACATATATCACTTTATTACGATGAGTATCATAAAAGTGGCACATGTGGGAGATCACAATGTTCAATGGTGCAACACTGACAACAAAAAACATGGCAACAGTAGATCCACAAGAACCTACTCCTAAAAATGGAGTAGCTCCACAAGAACCTACTACTGCAATCAAGGATCTCAAAGAACTTCAAGCAACGTTGCTGCCAACGGGATCTGCTTGCCAACAAAGATTTGCAGTACTGTCTTAAAACTCTCCTTCAAAGTGATTATCAAACTTATTCTAGGGGTCTACAGAATGATGTTCTTGCTAGGTCTAGGTGTGTCCATAAAGAGCAATAAAGTTATAACATGTGGAAGTTCTACCTCAGCTCACATGTGGAAGTCCTCGGTGAAAATAGGCGGTCAATCCTATTCTGGTCCTCAGCATGGCACAATTAGCAAATCACAAGTACATCAGCCCAACGGCTTCTTAGTAAAAAAAATTAGTGACAAACACTATGTTCAGCATCAACAACAAATCCCATTAGCAGAGCCAAAATAGAAGAGGGCATTGACTTATGCCTAAGTCATCATCTTGAATTTGAGTTCACACATGGAATGACAAGTGGTTCTACACAAGCAGCTCTAGAGGACGCATTCAACTCCAGGGTGAAGGTGATTACACCAATATGGGTTTGGATGAGTTTCTTGTGACCCTCAAAGCTTTTTTCACATTCCTTTACTAACATCACCATTAACTATCTAACTTCTACTCATCCTCTTTTCTTTATTTTTATTTTCTTTCAATTCTAGCTTAGAAGCCTTACCAAGAATCCCCCTTCTATAAACCTCTTCAGCCCTAGTCCTCATTTTAGGGGTTTGTATGGTGTATTATCAGACTCCTCTTGATCTGATGACTCATACAAATAGAGCTCCAGATGGTGCCACAACCTTATTGGGCTCAAATACTTCCAAGCAAAGCCCTCGATGAAATATAATCCATAAAATGGATTTTGAAGGCACTTCAATGTAGAGAAGCAATACAAAATGTCATGCACAACTCCAGACGTTCAAACATGGCATGACAAAGACATAGTCTGATGAGAATCCATTAGAAGTCCCACTCAAACCAAATATGGGACATAAGAGGGGCATGAGAATGCACTTTACTTACTCTGCTAACACTAACACCACTAGGATCTTACTAACACCTTCTTCCTAATAAATTACCCTTAGACTTTCTTTTTATCTTTCTTATTCCTTCTTTGAATGGTCAGAAGTACTCAACTCGGCTCACACAAACCTTGAGATGCTAGTTCTAGAAGAATCACTCATCCATACTTCCAGCAAGCATTCCATAACAAGGCGCCACTACATCCCAGTGCACACGAATGACTATGATCTTCATTGGCAATGCTCCAACAACCATGAACGCTACTAGATCCAGAGGACTGGATTGAGATCAAGAAGGGGGGCATGTTGATAGATTGGTTGACAATATGCCACCACTAGTTAAGCAATGTGATTTGATGTACAATGGCAAGTCTGTAGAGCCAGGATTGTGTCTTCAAGCTAGATGGGCCCAAGAGGATGGTAAAATAATGAGAACGTAGAGTGGTATAAAGAGATTTCCCTTCAAAAGGTGACTTGTATAAAAGGCCAAATGGTTGACTTTGGTCTTCATTGTTGTTTGTACCAAGTTGAATACAAGATCCTTTTTCTCTTCTAAGAGAGTGTTTTGGGTGTTCTCTTGTTTCCTTCATAGTGCCCTTGTCACTCTATCCCCTTTCACTCCCTTCTCCCCCTTGCCCTCCTTCTCCTTCCTTCTCCCTCCCTTCTCCCTCTCCACTCCCCTGTTTCTCTTCCCTCTCTCTCGCGTGAAAGCACATTGCAACAATCTGGAGGCCACTTGCGTGACACTTGCAGATGACTCGTGCTATATATTGCTCCCACAAGGAGTAGCTCGGAGTGAAAGCTCCATCAGCATATCTTCAACATCCCCACGACATGTGAGTCCCCACCGAGACCCACTACATCCTTGTGTGGCAAGGACTTTCCTGCCAACATCTCCACTAAGATTCCCCACATGCTAAATCTTATATGCCATAATAGTACCTGTTTGTTAGAATTTATATAGTTCAAAAAATGTTCGATATGCATGAGTCAAGATTCTCCAATAAATGGATGGATGTGCTCAATCCTTACTGTCCATTGGCAATAATTGTATGCTGATTGCATAATTTCATAGGTTATTCTAACCTCCCAAATCCTAATATTGGGTAGGTTAATAGTTGATATTAATAAAATTCTTCTAATGGATAATTCCTATGGTAGCACAACTCCCATGGATCCTTATATTCCCATTCTTTACATCTATAATAGGTTGCCAAGACATTAGTCTATATATCAGCTTTCTATGGAGTCTTAAAGGCAAAAAAATATGGGCTTATGCTTCTACAATCGCCCCCAGTTTCAAAAGAGTCTAGTCTACTAATTGGAAGCAATACTAGTCTTCAAGCTTCTCTTCTATGTATTTCCCATAATAGAGGTAATCTAGTCTTCAGCTAGACATGTGCCTTCACTAAGTTCCTTGCATGTTCCTTGTCCGTCCATTTGATGAAATATTTGATGCACTCTTTCCTTCTACTCTTCCTTGTCTACTCATATGTAGTCTTCAACTTCAAGTCCATTTTATGTAGATGTTGAGAGTGGCTGTTCTTATCTTCATGCTCTTCTTCTTGTTGCTGATCATCATGCTCTTAACTCATTTCCCATCATAATTATAAAGCTTTGCAACATTGCAAATGGAACTAGTTTTCTTTTTAGGGGTCATAAGGTCACTTGTGAGCCCTAAATGAAGTCTCCCATTGGCACTTCACCCTTAGTAAGAATTGCAAATGCACAAACTATCACCTTCATTCTTAAGTCACTACCATCCAAGTTTCAAAAATCCAAGTCACCCAGTTCTTAGAACAACCCATCTCCTCACATTAGTTGTAGGGCTCTAAATAAGGCTACCAAGCCTAAAGTCTAGCAAGCACTAGGTAAAAAATCCAAGAAGGATGATAAGGTAAAGTAATAAAAGTCTGTGTGAATTCCAAGAATTTGTATGAGTGCCTTAAGTGTATGTAAGGTGGTTAGCACTAAGACATAACCCTAGTCATCTTTGGGAGGGGTGCTTTGATGTTGTGCTGACATGAGGATGTACATGATGACCTACTAAGGTACTAGAGGATGATGCTTGCCTATGCATCAAGGTAAGAAATTTCTTGTTAAGATATAGCCCAAACTAAGAATCACCGGTTCTCGCCTTGAATATGTGTCTTAGTGGTAGTGGTATGGTATGCCGAGACATATGAACACCAGGTGTGAAGCTTTGCTAAAGAAAGTGCCAAAAACAAATTTGTGCAACATCAAGAGAAGTGACTTTGCCTAGTACATTTCCTTATCCTAATTCTATAATATCATCTTGACATATAGGATTTGTGTAGACTAATTTTTTTTAACAATAGAATTTGGTGATTGATTTCTTTGTGTCACTAACGAGGTCTTGATCTATGACTACATCCATGTGCATATCTATTGTTTACAAACTATAAGGTTTTTTATGACCTTAATGTTCATGGTCCTTGCCCTTTTCAATTCCATGTTTCATGCTTGCTTTTCTAGCTTTGAATTGTGTCTTTGCAATTTTCCATCTCATTTCCTTGGACTTCATAGTTGACTTCATTGAAGTTGTATGTTTCTTCTTTATGACCAAATGTCATTACCATAATTATTTTAGGTTGGTGCAAGTTGGTATGCTACATGCCCAACATTCTATCAAATTATTGCACTGGTCGTATGCCTATTGGTTTGATTTCCCATGTTGATTGGCTCTCATATGGAGCTTCTTTTATGCTAGATATTGGTCCACTTTCCATTTACTATTTGGTATATTGAAGCATTAGTTTGCTTCTTCTAGCACTAGTTTATGGGACTGATGTTGCCTGCCATTGCCTTACAATCACTCTATTTGCTCTTCCTTTTCACCCTATACCATCCGGTCTTGCATTATGTCTGATGCATTTTGATTGTTTTAATGAGCTAGATCATTCTCGATGTTTGTTAAATCTTGTGATTCTTATTAGTGAAAACATGCTTGTGCATATCCTTCCCTTTTTATCTAAAGGTTTTCATACTTGAAGTCTATTGTTGAATGTATTTTGTTTGATGTGTGTGTCACACAATTCCATGTCAATGATTGTGCATTACTTTAAGTGCTATGCCTTAATGTTTGACTTAATGCTATTATAGCTGAATTGGTTGCATATCTTTGCATTTTGCTATAAAATATCTGGATTGCATTGGAGTTTTCTTGTGTCACATTCTTCCATGTTGTCTTTTCTTGACATTATGTCATGTTTTGGCTTTAATTTCTTTTGTAGATCTTCAGCTCTAGTGTCTATCATTTGTCCATTGTTATCATCAATTGTGTTGTGACTCTATATTGCAATTTGTTTGTCTAGATAGTCTTGAAGTATACTGTGGTATTCTTGCCTTGGTCTCTATAAGTAGTGGAAAAGTGAAGCTCTAAACAAGGCATCCTTACCATGCAACTAATATCCAAATCTATTCATCTAGAGAGCCCACCACAAACAGGTAACCAATTATGCACTAGTCTCCACAAGGTCACCTTGAATTTCCTAAAGTGTGCTCTTTGGATTCTATTCTCACCATCTATATATAATTCAGCTCAACTAGAGTAGATTCATAATTCACGACACCCACTACCATACTTTACGTTCTCAATCTTGTACTTTTCCCCATAGTCCATTGATTAGACCTCAATTTACAAGAATATTCATTATTTGATGGCCAATATTCTCTAGCCATTGCAATGACTGTTTGAATCAATGCGATGTTTTCTTGCTTAGTGCTGTATTTATCCTTAACCTAAGAGTCAAATAGCCAATATGGTTTTCTTTCACTTAAAAATCGATCGCTTTCTCTTTCTCTCTTGATTTTTGTTTCTTTTAAGTCATCATCTTTTTGCCATAAAAATCGATTGCTATTTTAGTCTAGTTCTCTATATTCTAAACATTTTCAGTACTTTGTTCAAGATTGTTGTTTGCATATCTAAGGATAAGAAGAGAATGGAAAACATTATTGTTGACTCCCAATTATGATAGAAAACTTTATCAGGCATCTAAATAGTATGGGCACGTGATGGGAGAACGTTAGGGAAATTAGGACTCCTCCTAGGTATGCTTGCAAACTCTATAGGCTCGCGTATCTAGAGATGTACTAATGCCCCTAACCTATGGAGGAAGAGGTTTGGCAAGTTGTGGAAAGGGTGGTGGTTTCCAAAATTCAGGTTTCTGATGTGGAAGATACTCATGCAATGGTGGCAGCTGGCTATAAGGGTCGGGATTGGGAGGCTTATTGACATGTGCACACTATGCTCCTTGTGTAAACGATCCATAATAGCACATCTTTTTTGAATTGCCAAGTTAGCAAGGACCTATGTAATTGATGCAACAGAACTTCATACATCTACCCAACGCCCTTTATGGGGATTCTAGTCATTTCAGTTCCAATCTTTGCCTGATATGGCTTGGGAGTCTCCTAGAATGACATTTGATATAGCCAAAGAGCTTTCCAAGGCTCTGTTTAATTATGCGGGTATGGCCTTTGTAGGCAAGCAGGAACATTTGGGTCTAGCCTCTGTTTAATGGTGTGGGTTGGCCTTTGCAGGCAAGCAGGAAGATCTGGCCAGGAAATGGATAACATAATTAGTTAAGGTCTTGACTGAAACTTGTTTTCTACACAGTAGAGCCATTTGAGATTTAAAGTCCCTTTTTTGTAATCTAGGTCTTTTTTAGGTCTGACCAACCTATAATATAAGCCAGTTATTTTACTTTTCAATTTATTTTACAAAAAACTATAGCCATGCCATGGGGTTGAGCTAATTGCTATATAGTTGTGGGTGAGTTCCAGATATTGCACTCACTAGTTTGGTTTTCTAGTCCATGGACTGGTGAGGAAATCTTGGCTTTGTGACTCAGTGGGAGAGTTGTTAGTTGATCCTCTTCATGAGAACCTCGATGAAATGCAACAGTCACTTGCTTGTGAGTAGTTGCCATTTCTTTGGTTGATTTCTCTCTGGTTTGAATGACGTGAATTTAGCAAACTCTATCTTTATAATAGATCACAAGATTCTCTCTATATTGGTTGGAAGTTTTCAGCGTGTAAGTGTTGTCCTTACTTATGGGCTATCTCTCAACATTAAGGAGAAGAGCATAGATAGGTAAAGTGCCTCTCACTCAACATATTGTATCATCTTTTTAAACTCCCTAACCATAATTCCTTCAAGGTAACTCAATTAAGGAACTGAGAGTCTTAATTTGCCCTCGATTTGGTCACTTTGCCATGCTAAAGTCCTATACATTTGACCATTTGCAAACTCCTTTGCTATTCCTATCCAAACTTGCATCTCCCCTCAATCCTGTTACACCACTGAAGTCTAGAAACTATCTTCTTCTAAGGTCGACATAAGATTCCCAATTTTCACCTTCAAGTGGAAGAGAGAAAAGAGGTTCTCATTCTAGCTGATCCTTGCCCATTTCCAAACCCCTTTGCCCACGCTTTCCCTCTAAAAAGAAAAGAGCCAATAATGCCCATGGAGCTTTAGAAAAAGGAAAATTAAACAACCATTTGCATACAAGTGACAATGACTTGATTTTGAGAGAAGGAACCCTAAGGTCTCCATTCAATTGGCTAGCAATTAGATGTTTACCTGGCATATAACTTGCTCCTCCAGCCATAGAATTGCTATGTTGTGTATTAAACTTAGTTCATTGAGACTTGTTAAAACACCAGAGACTTATCCACATACACTGTGGAAGAAGCCAACACATGATGCAAAATGATTACTCTTGTCTAATTTTCAAAAGAAACCGTAACATCTATACTAAGGGGAGCTCCCAAGTTTTTTAACACTTGACCAGCTTTTGGTAGACCTCCATGTCCCATACTACAAAAGCCCCATCCACGAGGGATGCATTGATCTACCTTACAAATAGTGCTAGAATAAAACTTTTTTTCAAGCCTTTAATATCAAGGGCAATCCAAAAACTTAATTGGATTAGTTTGTAGGATTTCCCAAAATCATATAAATGCTGGGATTTTTTAAATAAAACACATACATTATGTCCCTTAAAATTAAAGGCAACCTCTAATTTCAACAGGGATTTATCAATTTCAGCCAAGAAAAATACACTACAAGCTGGTTACTTAAAGCACAGCTTGCAAGCCACTCCCATGCTACGATCATCAAGATGATAATGCTAGGTTCAGACCACACGTCTGTCCAGCCTTCTAAACAATGCTTGGTTGCTGCCTCCTGTGTTCATACCAACATGCTCAACCCAGCACTCATAAATGCAATAGTCATCTGGAGAGGTTGTCATTGGAGGATTTTGACTTTTGCAGTCCCACAAAAAATTATGATTTGTGGATATCTACTAGGGCCGGTTGGTTCAAGCTTGGGTGTGAGGATGGTGCTGGGCAAACTTCGCGGCACTGGACATCAAATCTGGGTGAAACAACTTAGCCAATGCCCCTTTTGTATCCTTGGCCGCCGCTGCTCGTCGTTGGTGTGAAGACTGAGTTCACGCTAGTCGACCGCTATCCTCCAAAAGGTGGTGTGAAGGGTTGCCGTCTTAGTTGGCCCAATAAGAGGAACGGGCTCGGACACTGAAAGATTTGTGTCTGCCATTAAGTTGCCCACTCCATGGCCAACCGCTACGTGATTAGCTCCTCTAACTGCTATACAATCACACCCCTAGTAGTCTTCTTTATAAAACATGGGGTGTGAACCACCACAACTAGTGGCCATACTCTAATTCCATTTCCTCCACAATGAGTGGGTGGGTGGTTTGAACCGAAGATAAGGCTAGGTTCACGCCACCCGTTCCCCATTCTCCAAAAGGTGGTATTAAGGATTGCTGTCCTAGTTAACCTCATAGGAGGAATAGGGCCAGACATTGACATAAAACAGTTGAAAGCTGCCCACTCTATGACCAATGCTTCCAACTGCGACATGATTGGCCCATTCCATCTCCTCCAACCAATCACAGGTGAGTAGGGTGGGAGGGTGGTGTCAAGTTTCAACCCAGCTACAATATACTAAAGGTATATAAATTGATGATGGCGATGGGATTAATGAAGGTCACCGGGGAATTAGGGCAGAGTACAAATACCGAAAAGGGTTCTTCTTCTCACTGGCTGTGGTGGAATCTTGTTCTTCTCTTTTGCTTTGGATCTGTGCTCTGCCCAGATCTCATCATTCTTCCTCACCATGTCTACCCCTTCCCGGAAGCGCTTGATGCGTGATTTCAAGCGACTCCAGCATGATCCTCCTGCCGGCATCAGTGGCGCCCCCCAGGACAACAATATCATGCTTTGGAATGCCGTCATCTTCGGGTAAAATGCCTTTTCGCTCCTTCCTTTTCCCTCATTGCTCTCTCAGCGCAACCACCGTGCTTCTTAGCGTCCTTTTCTCTTTCCACGTGTTGTAAAACCCAACCTTTTGGTGTAGAGGCCGTGTCTGAGAATAATCGATCCCCTGCCTGCTCCGGATTTTCTGCTTGCGTGTGTTCATTTGTGTTTTGTATCTGCTTTTCAGTCCGACTTACGTCTGGTTGTTCGTTCGTTTGCAGGCCTGATGACACTCCCTGGGATGGAGGTGAGTTTTGTGTAGATCAATGCTTTGGAAGCTTTTAAGGTCACTAGTCTTCTAAGTGTCGTTGAAATCGTTTTATGACAGTTTTGCTTAATCGAGTTTCAGGTACGTTTAAGCTAACCTTGCAGTTTACTGAAGACTATCCGAACAAGCCTCCTACAGTTCGATTTGTCTCAAAGATGTTCCATCCAAATAGTAAGCTTTAACCAGTTACCTTATATGTATCTCGCCTATGGGTTACACAGCTAGTGATAAACAGTTTTATAAGAGTGAATTTGCATCCTAACTAGCTTTTCCAGTTAGGGAATAAATTCATCACCCTTCAATGACTTCTTGCCCTGTGCTGCAGTTTATGCTGATGGAAGCATTTGCTTGGATATATTACAAAATCAGTGGAGTCCAATTTATGATGTGGCAGCTATCCTAACATCTATCCAGGTAGGTAACCCATATTTAGCTCCTTCTTGCGGTTGAATGCCAGGAGGGTATTTCTTGTTGCCTAGGGGCTATATCTTACTGCTTTCTGCAAGACTATTTTTTCAAGACTATTTTAATTTCTATAAAGAACACTTCAACGTAAAAATTGTGTTGATGCACTTTCGTGGCTATTTATGCAGTCGTTATTGTGTGATCCAAACCCAAATTCCCCAGCCAACTCGGAGGCTGCTCGCATGTATAGCGAGAACCGTCGAGAGTACAACAGAAGGGTCCGTGAAATTGTTGAGCAAAGCTGGACCGCGGAGTAAAGAGTCCTGAGATGCTTGTACGTCTGCTGGACTGTGATCTTGTAGCTTTCGTTCTTTAGTTCAGACCTGTACTCACTTGTTGCAACTCGGGAACATTGACTATGGTAATTGGCGATTCTAGTTTATAATGATTAGCTCCTAGATATCAGAAAGTGTCAGCCAACATGTAATCTGCCAATCAATAGTTTCTGGTATGGGCTGTTTTATCAGCAAGCTGTGTATCTTTATATACATCACATGCCTCTGCAAAGAGACGGAGGACAACTTCAAAAGCATTGTATCTATCTTTTGTATAGTTTTAAGAAAGTTATTATCCCAGTGAATACTTGCCAACTCTTAAGGTTCGCAGCTCTTCTTGAGGAATTGTCTTGGATGGTATTTGGCTCATTCAGGTCAAAACTGTCTTTGAAGGAGACGTTCCTCATGGGTTTGTGGGATAGGGATGTCGTTGTTTTACTTTGGTTGTGCAGTCATGTGTAATTGCATAATTAATTCAGGCAGTGGTGCTTGATCTAAAGGGTCAAGATCAATATTTGCAATGTTTAAATGTCAAGTTTAAGAGACCATACCGTCCTTTGCCAATATTGCAAACGTTAAGATTATTGAATTTCAAGGTTTTGTTTCTTTGTTGTTTATCTTTTTGGTTTTTTGCTGTCTTAGGATACATTGGGCGTATCTTGAAGGCTTCTAAACACAATTCATGTATGCAATATAACTCTTTGCAATTGATCAATTCTTCGTATGCTGGCAAAGTCGTGTGAACATGTGAGGCTATTGTCGTCAATCTTGGCCCTTGTAAGCACACACGGTGTCTGGGTCATTTTTTGTAGTCAATTTTGTTGTCACGAGTGAGCTTCTTGACTGGAACGATATTGCCATGTACTGAAACTACTTGTGAACCATTCAGAATGTAAGGGTCTGATTGGTACAAGTTTCCATTTGGAGGTAGAGGCAGAAAGATTAGGTGATCTAATAGCTCATGATCTGCAGCCAAAGGTGCAATCCACGTGAAAACTGTATTAGCAATCATGCAAATTTTACCTCGTGGAGTTTTTGTCCATGTGTGCTTGTTGATAGTGTTATAAATTCTTTCTGCTCTATCTGCCAGCTTGTCTAAGCTTTTTTTGCTTAGAAGTGCTCTGTGGGGGGAGACTAAAATGAAATCCTAGATAGTCTTCGTAAGCAGTTATAACTTCAGTGAAGATAATGGACTACTTTTTGTTTAGCCGCCTTCTTTAGTGCTAACTTCAGTGAAGATAATGGACTACTTTTTGTTTAGCCGCCTTCTTTAGTGCCTTTGTCACAGTCGAGTCATGAATAAGTGGATGCTCAAGTATGTGTCAGGGTGGGAACATGTATGTGTGAAAGCATATGTTTATACTAGGGTCTATACCCATTCTTGGGCGCTGATAATGTCGGTCGGGATGTAGTTGTAGCTTATCCTTACTATGTGTGACGGAGTTTATGGATTTCAACCTTGTTAGTGATTGTCATGAGGTTGGAACTGGACTATATATTGTTTTCAGAGTTTTGAGTTTGGGTTTGTTCCTAGATTCATCTAGATTCTTATCATTTTGATCTGAAGTAGCTCCAGAGTCGAACTGGGTCTATAACATTAGCTTAAATATTATCATCAACAATGGAGCTGGAAACAGTTGTCCTTATCATAGCTATCTTCATTTGAACCATCTACAAAAGAACAATATGGATTTTTGGATCTTCATTTTCATGATTAGCATAGTAGACAGTATCTATCCTAGGAAGTCATGTCCACCACGATCACCATGCCAATTATTCTGGTTAAGCATATCATCTTCCCCTTCATTGTCATTTGGAGAATTGAACCTAACAGGATCATGAAAATTGATAAATGGTTTCTCCATTTTGGACATGTTCACCTCTATGGTCACAATTCACGAAACAACTAATTTGATATTTACCTTTATAGCATTAAAAGTAGTCCACCTGCAATGTTCCAACCCGTAAGAATTGAGATAAAAAACCTGGTTTGAAAACAAAGGTTTGCTGTTCAAAGGAACGATTTTCACAGCTATGTTCCTCTTCAACTTCTTAAACTCAAGTTCTTTGATACATGAGTCAAACGCATGCCCTTGTGCCTAGTCTTGCATTCATCCCTCAAGATTGTGTTCGCATTGTGCATCAATCCTTTATGGTAGTGGGAAGCCATTCAAGAAAATATACCAAGCATACAAGTCACCTTCTTTAAAGCATCCTTAACGCATTGAGTCTGCCTTCACGAATGACATTTTATTATCAAAACATACTTGTCCTTAGTCAACTTTCCTCTGCAAAGCTTCTGCATTTGAAGAAGCCCTTTCATATGCAATCCCCTCCTTATGATTCACTTGCTTGGAAGTCAAATCATGTCCAATGAATGCACATTGGGTAAAGGGTTCATTGTAGTCTCTAGTTTCTTGTGCCCATCATCATACTTGCATCCTTCCATAATCTGAAGAGGGTCTGATAAGACTGAGATTCCTCATCTACCATTCTCTGAAGACAGGACTAGTAGTGCTGGATGGGTCAAACCACAAAAGAGCAAATGGTGGTGGCTTAAGTAGCTGTAGCAGCAAGTAAAGAATAAGACAAAATATAGGAAACGGAGGGTAGGAATTTTCAGCTTGTAAAGTTGAATACAATGAGTGCATCTCCTTGTATCTCTGCCTTGCCCTGCATCTTAGGACCATCAGTATTAGTCGATGGATTGTTGTAATTCAGATCACTTGGTAGACTGGATGATGAGGAAGGTTCAAGGCTCAAATGCTTCTTACCTTTCGGAGCAAACGCTAGCCCAAGGGGTCCACATTTATACAACACCATTTTAGTTCATCTACAGTTCTTTCCTCTCCCTCCTCTCTCCCCTCCATTCCAACATGGTAGCAGACCTATGAATGAAGGGAGTCGTTCAAGTGAGAGACAATTCTTTTGGGGGATCTTTCATGTGCAAGAGCGAGCGAAAGAGAGAGGACATATAGGAATAGACTTTGTAAGCAAGAGAAATAAGAAAAGAGAGAACTTAGGTAGAGAGAGCTGTGTGAACTAAAAGATAAATAATTTGAAAGTAATCTCTGTGGTTTCCATTCTCTCGCCCTTCTCCTCCAGGGAGGATGTCAAGGACTTAGGGCGGTTTTGCTCTCCAAGTTGCTCGAAGACACAGCGAGACCCAGGTTTCGCTTCCTGTCAACGGTGGGTTGCGCCTATTCATGTCGTCCAACCCATCTTTTTTTTCCTCGACTCGAATGGTCGAGTGTCATTCATCAATTGACGTTGTGGCTCATTTTGCTAAGGACGGTCGTGGACAGTCTGCCAAGGGGGATTCGTCCTTGGATTCATACAGATTCAGCCGTTGCAGTTTGAGAGCTTGTAAGCTCTCATAGGTCAAAGCTAATTTAAACTACCAAGGGAAATCCGTCCTTGGAGGGTTTAAATTTGCTAAGGAGGGTCGTGGACAGTCTGCCAAGGGGGATTCGTCCTTGGATTCATACAGATTCAGCCGTTGCAGTTTGAGAGCTTGTAAGCTCACATAGGTCAAAGCTAATTTAAACTACCCCGTCCTTGGAGGGTTTAAATTTGCTAAGGAGGGTCGTGGACAGTCTGCCAAGGGGGATTCGTCCATGGATTCATACAGATTCAGCCGTTGCAGTTTGAGAGCTTGTAAGCTCACATAGGTCAAAGCTAATTTAAACCCTACCAAAATCTCACATTGGAGAGCTGGAAAGACTGCTTGGGTTTGTGATCAACAAAAAGAGTCGTTCCAAAAGAAGGTTGTGAGATACGGTAAAGGGTCCACTAAAG